>NC_137461.1:297463649-297651706 GCF_964235325.1 Thermobia domestica | reverse complement strand
CCTCCGTGGCGAATTCGGAAGAACACGCAACTAATAACCCTAAGATTGGTGGTTCACGCCCAGCTCAGGGCACTTTATTTTTACTTTTTTAAAAAATGTTTGTAGACTCACCTTAATGCAAAGGCGATTTAACGTATTTTAGGGGGACAATTTTGTGGTTCGTTGGCGTTCCGTCGCTTCTCTGTCAGTGGTGGTATAATTTTCAAAGCGGAAGTGGGACCAATTTTTGGCTGCGGGACCACCAATTTTTAGGGACATGTCGCTAGTTGCCTATCGGTAGTCCACCGACGCTTACGGCATGGGGTTGTCCCCTCACAAGTGAGGCAGATTGTAATCGACAAAGAGTGTTTGGGAAAAAGGGAAACATCTTCCGACTTCGACTTCTGAATAATCCTTTTAGGATCAAGTCGAATCAAGGCTGCGTCACGGGAAGGTAGAACAAGTGAGGCAATCTTTCCAAGCACTACGCTGAAGAGCCTCTGTCTCATTCAAGACTTAGACTCTTCAGGAAAAGTAACAAGTTTATTACTTGTAATTTATTCTTTGAGTCAAAGTATTTTGCAATAAACCATCGTTTTGTAAGATATTTTTACGATTGTATATTATTAATTTCGAAAATTGTACACATAATATAATTTCCCATCATGGATTTGAAAAAATCAAAGTTCGAACAAAGAAAGATCTTCGATCCACATGTCTCTTTCATTATTGACCCTTAATTTATTTTAGTCCTAGGCAAAGTGAATCGACGGGATGGGTCTAAGTGAAAACATTCATTCAGATGGTTAAGTAATCTGGAAATTCCTGCTGTTATTTCACGAAACACAACAAATCTTGAGAAACAAAAACAATTTTGCTTACCAAGGGAAGGGAGTAAATCATCTGCTTATGTTTGCTTAACTAGGAAGAAGGCAAGGGCGCCGATCCTAGGGGGCCGGGCCCCCCAAAGCTCATGTAGGCCCCCTTTGTATTTATGAATATACAATATTTGGCATAATTTGAATGCAATTTGCCTTAAAATCCTAATATATATCGTCTGCATTTGAATGCCCTCCCAGAAAATAAATTTACAGAGAAATCGGCGCCCTTGGAAGAAGGTCTAGTGAAAGGAATAAAAATGTAATAACGTAATGCTTGAACAACTCTATCTAATGAAGAAAAGTAAATTAGTATTCAACACTTCTTTCAATTTTAAGCATTTCAAAGATTCTCGTAATTTAGTAGCGTCCCGGATTTGCATTTTTGAAGTACGGGTACTCTATCTATACCTTAACGTTTCAGACCACGCGCTTAAGCCGCTTTGCCACAAGAGGCACATAGGAGTTTTTCTTTCGATTTCCTTAGGAATATTGAGAATGGTATGACTTTTAAAACTATGTTTAAAAAAAGAATACATATCGACACAATAAGATGATAATCTAATACCTAGGAAATATATTGAATTGTTTTTAATTTGTTCTCACGCTACCAAAACAGTATTTATTTTTTTATTCCAGCCTTTTAATATAAGCATTTCACACTATTGTCTGTTCTAGGACAATACAATTCTAGTTCATGTATATGCTAGCTTTGGAAATACAGTAGAATTTCGCTTATCCGACATAAACAGGCAGGCAGAACGCTGGATAATTGTGCTAAGAAAAGACCTATTAAAAGTAAAACTTATGATATAATTTTACATATTACACATCTAATAATAATGTTTTATAACAAATAACTGCACTGCACTGAATCAGGGACGTATCCAGCGTGAGGGCCTGAGGGCTGTCCCCCTCCGAAACTCAAGCACTTTTTAATAAACATGCTTTTACCCTTTTGAGATTCTTTTATATCAGTTTACTAATAGTCAGTGTCCAAACTTTGGGCAATGTGCTGTTGTCTTGTTATAATTCTAAGAACATACCATAATGCCATTATACCATTTGGAATTAAAGAACAGGAATTAAATAGGATTAACATTTTGTTTCTGTTCTGTTTTTAACTTTAATATATTAGAACGATACACTCAATGTCTTCTTCCTATTTTTGTTAGGTGATATACGTAGCAGACAGTTCTCTTTAGTTACATTTCACTCGAAAATATGTTTCATTTTGTTTGTGCTATAATGCAGTTTCCAAAGTAAACCGGTTAATAAATGAAAAGTAGGAAAAAGTTTAAGAGAAATACAGAACTGTTGCATTATTATTATTAATATTATTATTATTATTATTATTATTATTATTATTATTATTATTATTATTATTATTATTATTATTATTATTATTATTGATATTGATATTTTTAAAACATTAGAATTACGTGCTTACGAGGATTCGTGTTGGGCCCCCTCCGAATAGAAAACCTGGATACGTGTCTGCACTGACTGATAGATGTATGAGTCAACGTGTAGACGGGCGCGCTAGGCGATATACATGAAAAATAGATTAAGACCAAAACTTGCAGTTCTTCTTACCGATTGGTGCTTTCTGCAATGATATATCGGATCATACGGTATGTGTAACAAAGGATGGTCGGATAAGCGAGACCATGGTGTATTGGTGTTTCACGCACCTAAACCTGTAAAATGTTTGTATAAACGATTATCTTTCACTCCCTAGCTAAATTTGTGGGTATGATCACACACCATGTCTCATAAAGTATAGTCTTATAAAGAAAAAAAAATTTTTTAGCTCAAAGCTAAAGGGAAGTCAACTTCGGTAATTCACTTTAGTTCTTTTTTTTTAATAATGGCAAACTAGTCCATTTCATCACGATAAATCACGTTTGATACTAAGATGTCTTTTTGTGTCCGTATATATCCTTTACATTTTGTTGGAGACAAAATTGTTATTTTCCCAAGAAAACAGGGTGAGAGAAGCTATACAACAACATGAACTGAAAACAATAGCTGTTACCAATAATACTGTAATCCTGGATATCAATAAGTTGTCCTTAGTATATTGCTTCGGTTCTTATTAACATGAAAATTATAATGTTTTGTAAAAAAAATAAAGAATGGGATAGGATGGGATTCGATGTGGTGTCAAAGTAATAAAATAACTACGAGTCCGCCACTCTATCCACCTAACCACACAGGCTACGTTGTGTTTGATCTTTTTTCTAGGGAAAGAATCTTCATAACCATGGTGCGTATCGCTTCGAACCTTAACATATGAGTTTTCCTGTTTAATTCTATATTTTCGTACGACATCTTAGTTACAGAAGCTAATTTATATTTGGCAGGCAATCTACACACTAGGTTTTAACCAATAAATGCAACATTTTAGTCCAGTATCCAGTTCCTTGATCCATCTCCTCGACTCCCCTACTCAATTCCCTCCGCAATCGTGCTGTGCTACTGAAAAAATCCTTAGAAATCATCGTGGCCAGTATACACAAAACCGAGCATAATTTTGTTTTTTGTTTATATTTTTATTATTTTATTATATTTTTTTGGAAATATCTCCTTAGATGGATTGCTCTCTATTATCTCCACATACACCGTACTAATAACTCAATTTTACCCATAAACGTAAGGAAAAAGGAATAAATACGGAAAATCGTGAGTTACAGTATACGCGCATTTTTTTTTTTTTTTTTTTTGCGCATGGGAGTACATGACTTCTGATTTATAATGTTCTTTCACGAGACATTTGACAGTACAAACAGGACTAATTTCTTTTTTGTTACCGATAACTCAATATTGTTTGTGTGTATTGTTAGAGCGGCCGACATAGCTTTGTCGCAAGGAGTGCAACTGTCGGCACCGCGGCGGTTGTAAGTGTCAAAGCGTGTTATTGTTGCTCAAAACTCCCAATTCTCAACAATAGCCTTTAGCTTTGTCAGCGGAGATTTTTTATAGACAAATAAGGTGAAGGGATGAAGGGATTTCCTTTATAGGAGATTTAAGAAGAAACCGGGGTTGTTATAAAGAGTGAGGCCTATGGCATGAGATAATAACCAATGTTGCTACACAATTTATGAAAAAGTTAATTTTTAGTTCACCGTTTACAATAATATAAATTTAGCAAGGATTTTGGCGCCCCCACACTCCCCTAAAATTTGGCGCCCCGGGCGGTCGCCCGGCTCGCCCAGCCCTTCCGCCGGTACTGAACTTACCTCAAATTCAAAGAACGGAGTAAAGTCACGCTGTGACAGGAGGTACACCTTCGTTCATTCAAGATCTTCGAGGAAGTAGAACTTGAAAATGGAATTAAGAATTTTATTTAGGCCTGAAACGTGTTCAACTATAAAGTGACATCACTATCAGCCAATCAGAAACGAGGAAATTAATAGATGAAATCACGGAGAATCAATGAAAACACAGTTTTCATCATGTATCATGAGCCGAAACGTGATGTAAGGAAACAATCTGATTGGTTCTGACATTATTCACGTTTTTCCCCTTACACACCAATCGTTACGACATCTAGTATCGCAATTTTGATCGTGACATCATACCGTTGACCCGTTAGTTTCTTCCGAAATTCAAATTAGCACATATAAAATGTGATTCAATTTCCTTAAACTTGATTAAAAAATGTAACACTCACCGATATGTTACGAAAGTGTTTTGACATAAATGTAAAGTTGAGCTTTAAAAGTCCGTCAGCTGAGAAAAAAATTGCTGATGTAGTATAAGCAGATTCTGCAATTTCACAATAACAAACTGTGACGATGTGCAGACTCTTTTGTATTACTTAGCTCGTTTTATTCCACCATAATGTAGAGATCTGCTCACGCTAATTCTATAGCGGATGTCACAAAGAAAATATAATCAAATTACACCATGATTTTCATGGGAAAGGTGGTTTAATCATGGGGAATGACAACATTATTTATAAAAAGTAAGTTTATTACATAACTAAAATGGTAATATATGACAACATTTAATTGAATGATTAATAAGAATAATGTGATATTTGATAGTTCATTTGATTGTTATATATCTTAATATAAATTGATTAACAGGCAAGTTATTCAGGCAAGTTATTGGAGATGGAAAATGAAATACTAGTATGCGACGACAGTTCTTAACCTTGAAAGTTTTATGGTAGGTACACAAATCATTTTGAAGTACCGCATGACATCTCTAAACTTGAATTTTATGATGCAACTAGAGATTATACATACCTTATGGTAGTATTCTTGTAACTCTTAGAAACTTTGACGATGATTCTGTCTGGTTACAACCGACGTCTCGAACCTATGCACCTCTGGACCTCGGACCTTCTGAACTTCTGCACCTCTCAACAACCGTTTGAGACCTTGAGGTTCTTTTATATTATTCTCGAGGGTCACACCCAAGTCTCACATCCGTCAGTACATCCGTTTTATCATCTCCACAAATATGGAAACTTATTGCTCTTTTGCATTTTGATTGGCTCTTAGAGACTGCCGCACCCAAAATACGTGGCGTGACACACATGTACATACGTGTACTGTCACAGCCGGAAGAATTCAATAGCGTGATCTCTAGATTTATCTATAGATTCATATCTATTTAACCAATTTCAACATATTAATGCGGTGTCACGTTGCCAAAATCATGATTATGTATCCCGTATGATGACAATGAGTAATCTTCGACAAGTAAACTTCCTACAAAATTGCGCAGCAAAAGCAACATTAGTCACCTTCAGAAGGTTTTACGTATTTCCTTTTTCTGTTGCTAGCTTGTAGCAAGTCAAGAGAGAAAAATGTCTTTTAAAATGCATATTAATCAAAATAATCTTTTTCAATTCCTTCAATATAGAGCAATGTAACCATATTTTTGAACTCAGCGTCACATTCCCACTGCTTCATAATTTTCGACCTCGAAAATCATCAAGAAGCGAGCGTTGAAGCTGGAACATAGATATCCAAACTTTCCGAGTGACCCTCGTAAATATATATATATATATATATATATATATATATATATATATATATATATATATATATATTGAAAAAAAAGTTTTTGCAAAGTGAAGAAAGCATAGGTCATGTATACTTATGAGTCTGTTGTCAGCATAGTCGCATTTCATCTTTTCTTAACAATAATACAGAGAACGTTTATAACAAAATGGTGTCCCTGTTTCTTCACATAACACAGCTAAAATGGAAATACAGTTGATTATGAATGAGTTACATCAACTAACAAGAATATTTTAGTGATTAGGAATGAGTAACATCAATTAACAAAAATATTTTAGTTTGACACATCATATAACATTACTGATGTACTATATCAAAGTAAAGATGAACAACATTTCAATGTGCTAAAATTTGCAAGAAGTCACTTGAATGAAATATTACACTAAAGTTGAAAAGTTAATGACATATTGAACATGCTACATTAAGAGGAAAAGTCAATTTTCTCAATTATCGTAAATGCTACGATTGCAAGAATGCAACAGGAGAACAACCTACATAATGTTCATTAACAACTAACAGTTCTCAGTTCTAAAGATTCATTATTAAAAAAATCTTGCATAAAAACCTTAACGACAAGTATCCACATTTTATTGGAATTGTAATATATGCAAAAGGGACAGAGAATAAAGTAATGACAGAGAGTGAACTAGACTACTGGACAATAACAGAGAACCGTCCGGTTTATCATTCTAACGGCGATTTTGTAATGTTCAGCACACTATCTTAAATTCAATTCAGTTTCTTTAGTACAGTAGATTCACTAATGGCAAATTCTGAGCTTTAATAAAAGTGAGTATTAATATACGGTTACGTACGTTAAATACTACAATCTAGTGAGATGTGCACCATCTCATACTCAACGAAATAGGGTCCCATTAGAAATTTAACACCACACAAAAATAGTATTGTTATAATTAGTAACAATGTAATATACTCAGGAGCACAATAGTTTGCATTATTTCATTACATTACACACATATTTTAATTTCAATATTGTGCTTATGAAGTGATTGAATGAAATAAGAGAACATAAACCATTGATTAAGAGATTGGCACCTAAGATGAATGGAAAAGAAGATATGCCAACACATAAATTGTGGTAATTACATAGCAAGACAGCCGTGTTGCGTTGTTTACAAGGATAAATGAATGATTACAATTTAGTCACCCAAGTAATTGGTAATGAGTAATTAGTAACGTCAACTATTAATGGGGTTTAAATAGAGAATGGTTACATAAGGATTCGAGATATCAACAAAGGTTGAATTACTATTATTGACTACAATTGATTTGTTAATTTATTATAATGAATTTCCAATATTTAAGTTCATGTAGATTCAAGGAGGAACTACCGTCAAACTGTTGATATTGTGATCTTGAATTTTAATTTACTATAGGTTATATTATTTTAAGCGTGACAAACAACGAATATTAGTTCAATATTGAGAAATATATATATATATATATATATATATATATATATATATATATATATATATATATATATATATATATATATAGAAATTGCCTTGAGTCTACATGTCATGAATTTAAAATTTATTGGAACCCTGTTTCGTTTTAAGTAATCCTCCAAAATAATGAATAATCCTCTCTTTCCTTTCTCCTTTTTTGTGCGTTTTAAAAAGTTTACAGGTGTATTCAAAGGAGCGAGGAAAGAAAAGGATTCTTTGTTGTTTATTATTCGGGAACTTCGGAGAATCGAACCAATACTTAGTTAGATTTGGGACCTTCACACCTAGTGGTTTTTACTTCCGCCTGGTCATGGGCGAGTTTTTAGGTATACCGAATTGAGCCAATTAAAGAAGTTTAATCATTCACATATTATTAATCTGTGACGAGGGGGAATCGAACCTCAGAGTACTTGTATTCAGGAACTAAATCGGATCCTTAATATAATTTTGAATCAACATGGAATCAATCTGGAGTCAACGTTTCCAGGGGGCTATTTCACTAACATCACGACAATTGAACAGATACATAGAATAAAAAAAATTACAATTTCATGCATAGACGAATTACATCAGAGGAAATATTAGATAACAAGTATTATGAGCTACGCCGTGGACAACCACAATGCTTCGATAGGGGTTTCCTGTTTACGCATTAAAATGATATTACAGGAACTTGTGTGAATGCAACGAAGAAGGTTGCAGCAATATTTCCATCTGTAAGTATGAGTTTTAAACCAAGATAGGGTATACATAACTACAATTATATCCTTCAAGCTGTTTATGTGCGATATCGATATACTAGTGAAAAAATGTGGGGATGGGACGTTTTAATTCTTACTAATGTTAGCAAGTGAACCCATAACGCCTAATATGGGTTGAAAATATGTTTTCTGTTATTCGATTGGTGGCTGTAATTTATTAGTGGAAATCCGTTCGGGCGTTGGCAGGAAATGTTGATTCGTATCAAAGTATACTATTGTTCTTTAATATTCAATCCTAGGAATTCAGAAGGTATGCCAAGTAGGTGGTGTACAGTGTACAGTGTATTTAGTGCAATTTTAGGGCAGTTATTTAGTAAAGTGAAGACTTAGACAAAAAAAATTGATGTAGAATTAGTATTAAAACGAAAGTATTAAAGCGAGAACGAAAGTATTAAAACGAGTACAAGAAAAGGAAAGTTTCGTTAACCAGGTAAGTAAATAGGCATTTTCGAATGTCTTTTCCTTAGTCCTACCAAACATCATATAGACTACCACGAATAACACATTAGTGATACTGCAGGTGCTCCAGGAATACTATTTTTGAAGGGTGAACTATCCTTATAAAGTTCACAGTCATTCACTTGTCCGTCCAATAGGTGTTCCAAATGTCTGTAGATTTAACCAATTTTTAGAAGTATCCCCTTTCAGTGCTGGCCGTTAATTTTGAACGAGGTGCCTCTCGAGCCGTAGTCAAGAGTTACTCATGAAAAGACAATTGAAAACATATTAATTCATAATCTTATAAGCTCTAAATAACAACTAAATAAACTCTAATTAAGAAATCCATATCATTAATACATAACAATAATATTAATCACCATTAACGAATTTTAATACATTAATACTTAATGATAACTTCTGTAACAGCACAACACAATTAATAGAATGGATATATAGTAAGGAAGGATAAATAATTTATTCTATATTCTTATATTGTTATTTTATGTTCTTGTTCATCCTTTTTTTATGAGTATGAAAACGTTGGTAGTATAATCTAAAGTGCATGCGTAGCCGCATAATAATGCATTTGTCTGTTCATTCATATGTGTGTCCTTGTTCTGCTGATAGCGAGTAGTTGGAATTTTGTGATGATAAAGTCTTCCGGGCTTCCAACTTTACGTAATAATTTGTTACATAAGATTAAGTAATAGTCAAGTTGAAGAGTATAAAATGTTTGCATGCAAATGTTGCATAGACTTTCTCTCTTTATATATATATATATATATATATATATATATATATATATATATATATATATATATATATATATATATATCTTTTAAAATAGTAAATAGGTAAAAGAAATCCACACAATTGATATTAGGCAAACCCCTGTTCATATGATTAATTATTTATGGTGTTATTTGTCTATTTTACCTAATCAAGAGTCTACCTGTGTCTTTTAATAATATAATTTGTATTAAGAGATAATAGGGGTCTGTCGTCGGCTAGAAATGAGAATACATTTTAAATAACTTGATTGTACTTACAACTTGTGGCAAAACAAGCTTTCATCAGTATAGAAAGGAACTAGATTATTACAAAATTACTTTATTTTCCTATGTTAAATACCATGTTGTACCATATAAATTAGTGGGATAAAATTTATTAGATAATGAAAATAATATTAGATAATGAAAATTTATTAGATAATGAATTTCTTGAATTACGTCCCATGATTATGCCTGTTAGGCTAATGGAGACGGTGGCGATGAGTAATGATTGAAATGATGAAATGAAGGAAGTGGGAAGAAACGGGAAAATCTTGAGAAAACACACGGTGTTGTCCACCATAATTATTAAGATAAGAACACTAATGAGTAAAACTTAGAATATAAGGTTAGAATGCACGTTGAAGAGGAAGAAGACACTCATTCAATGACATTTAAGAGGACTCACTCACTGGCCGCTCAAAATACTTCCGGTACAATTTAGGAAAATTTACTCCAATTATTCGGGGACGCCGGTAGCAGAAAGTTAAACTATACCATAAAAGTTTGCATGATGTAACGCCCTGTCTGGTGTGTGGATGGACCCTGACAGTCTGCAATGGGGTTGATGGCACTATGTTGGTTACTAACAACTTCCGTTAGCGGCAACCCTGACTCTAGTGTGATTTTAATTTAACTTCGTTAGGCAGGGGTGTCCCTGGGGGAATGTTATTAATTCACTTCGCATGCTCTCAGCAAGTGGATGTGAGAGGACTGAAGTATTTCACCAATTAACACCTACACATTGGAACAAGACTTGAATGCATGGAGTCTGGAGTATATGTAGAATTAGTAATTAGAGGGAATGTAGCATGAGTAATGACATGTAATGCATGTAGTAGTGTAATATGTAGTATTGACATAACTTGCTTGATTTCCTTTTCACTTTTCTTATTATCACAATATAGTTTATTATCAGTTATATAACTGATGCAACGCAAAGGTTTTATGCATGTTTCATTGGCAAGGTTTTGTTGAGTGTTTTTGTTTCTTATTTTATTTTAGTTTTTTTTTCATAATCAGTAGTGCACTCAAGGAAGTTATATCTATATGTGTGCTAACTGTATCCATAAGTAATATACTATTGGGATATATGAGTAATATACTAATTAATAAGCTAGCCTATAAGTTACTGAACATAGTGTTCTTATATAAAATATGTGAACGAAGTCAACACTCTATATATATTACACATAGGGAATGATAATGACTCGGTCTTTGCTTAAAATCATCATAAGCTATTGTGCAAAAATATATATATATATATCGACAATGTGCAAAATATATAATAATCTAACAATTTAACTAAATAACTATTACATATACATATTCAAATAAATCTAGCGATTATATAACGTTACTTCTACACTTCTAATGATAAAACAACAGTAATCAATATTAATCAATAATACAAAGATAATCAACATTAGCCTGAAACATAACTTGCGCAACACATATAATTATGTACTAATAATATCACCATAACTACATTATCATCTGTAATCAAAGCTCATCTGTAATCAAAACAATATAACGTTCATAATAGTACCTTAATAAGGAGTAGTAAGGCGCATAACTCAATAACATTTGATATATTCAGATAGTCAGCACAGGTAAGAGTCAAACTGTCTAGGAAATAGAAATCACTCTTAGGACTGACGCTTCATCCAACCTAAAGCGGTCAGAGTAAATGCACTCGTACGCAGAAAGCCTTCTTGGGAGAGGCTACTGTGGAGCACATATTCCTTATTAGCCAATGGAACAATAATATTTTTTAGCTAATTTAATGGTGACAATTAGATAACAATGTAAAGGTCATGATTAAAGACAAACGTCTAAACAGAGTTCGAAATGGAGCAGTGGGCGAACAAGGATCAGCCTCCATTTTGTAACACAATATCAAAGGCAATTCCGTGCTCACTCGAGAACGGAAGGCTTCCTATCCGAGAGCATCCTAAATTCTTTAAATTTTCAGCTTTGATTAAATAACTTTAGAATTCATTTAATGTTATTAATTTTCCTTGCAGTATAATTTGCTATTTGGTGTGAGTAAGGTGGAAAACAGTTCCTTTACTGCTGAAATAGAGATCCCATCAGAATAGGACCAATCCAAACCATGAATTTAGTGGTCTGAAAGTGAATACGTTTTCATAATATGCACCCTTGAGAAAATAAAAGGTATTTATAGTGACTACTGCCTTGTAATTAGCAATGATGAAGGAACTATGCCTATTAATGGATGTTAATTAATTATTAATCTTATTATTGTTTCCAGATTATAGAATGCTCATGACTATTCATTTGTTTTAATGTACGGTACAATTTAGTTACATTTTATTATTATTATTATTATTATTATTATTATTATTATTATTATTATTATTATTATTATTATTATTATTGCATGAAAACTTTCTGAGTAAGGCTGTTGCCATTCAACTTGACCTAATTCCAATAGTAGAGGATTCATCTCAATTAGTAATGATGGTGATTTTTATATCTTAGAACCTTCTTTTTAAAGTAACGCACTTCATTGCATACAAATTATAGATAAGGATTGTTGTCCTGAGAGTGTGTGCTGATAACAGTTGAATAAGGAAGTAGATAACTTACTTCCGGAATGTAGTAACTACTCAAGAAAACACTATTACATAATAGCAGATAATACTGTTATAAAGTAAGATCGTTGAGAAAAGAACAATGTTTGATTTAACAAATATGAAGAATATCACAATATATATTTTTTAACAAGTATGAAATATATTACAAAACATATACTTGCTTAGAGAGAGAGACCTTTTTAAAAAAAGGTACAGAACGTTGCTGGATCAGGCCGGAAATAAACCGGAAATAAAAAGAAGTAAAGGGGAAGAAGGCGTCCTTGCTTCATAACAGAGCACATTCATGCCTATACCTACATTCATGCCAATCCCCCAAAAAAAATAAAGAGGGAGGGGTACACAGGTATTTCGGGGCTACCTATAGTGCTCAAGCAAACGGTGAATTGTGAATTGTCATCCATCTGCAGTATCTGTAATACAATGATGTATGTAACTATAATACCTTTTTATAGAATATACTATAATGTTGCATTGCATTAATACAAACAAAGCAAGACGTAATTACTTACGACCAATGACAATTTATAGAGGCATTATCTGTAAAAGGAAGCAAAACATGATTATACAAAATTAAATTATTGTTGCTCGTGTTCTTGTCTGTTTCTGTTTTCAAATGACAATTTCATCGTTCTCACTGCTGCATTATCTAATGCTTTAGAGTAAAATAATACTAATAGAAATATGGAAACGTACACCTTTCGTCTATACGAGGACGAAGCACACAGTGATTCATGATTGGTTATCTTATGATATAAGGGAATATAAATTATTATATGAGTCCCTTTTATATATTTTTATTTCCTTAGCTATCTCTTCTAACTACTAATTACCTGCGCAGAAATTTAAACAGTAAAAGGAAAGAAAATAAAATTGAAAGAAATACAATGAATAAGATAAAAAATACCAATGCTCGCTTATTTTTGAGTTTTATCTATAGGTCTTACATTTTGAGAGTTCTATCCTTATTGTTAATCTGTCTATCACGTCTGGCCTCTATTAATATAATGACCTCCTATACCACGGCCTCTATTATTATAGAATCATTGTCCTCCATGATTCATCAGTACACTCTGTTGATTGATTTTAACTTGGGTTGACTATATGTCACATTATGGAGCTCCAAGAGAGCATCAAGGAGGGCACGTAAACCTACTTAACCTTAGCAGATCCATTCAACTTTAGTCAATCAACTTTATTTATACACGACCTGCCTTAAGAGTAAGATATTTTCCAATACACGGGGTTCAAACCAGTTGTAATATGTAATATGTATTCATAATTAACTCTAGTTTGTTACATGCTTTTAGAACTGCATACTTAATTCGAAAACGTTCATAAGGTGTTTTATTCCGTCTTGCCAATAAGGCAATGGTTCACTAAGCTCAGATGAGGTTGCGTGGGCAAAAGCCTATCTGGACCTACAAAATACGAAGGCGTATCCTATTTTTAATTCTTATTCTCTCTCATTAATGCGATTTTCAATCCTTCTGACGGAAGTATTACTTTTAACAAATAAATATTTTTTTTATTTTCCATTTCTCTATTTCTCTCTTCTTTTCACTTGGTGTTTTTTGTTTTGTCTGTCTGTCTGTCTGTCTTTGGTCTGCTGTCAACACCAGGAATATAATACCTACGCAAGGAATCAAGCTGTTTCCTTAGTTGTATATACTTTCTTCTTATTCTCTTTTCTCTCCTTTTTTTTTTTGTAGCAGGGTTTCCGACCATATATGGATTTAAAACCATTTTGTACTTCTCTCAACTACTCTTTTCTCTATTTATTCCTTCTATACATATAAATATATTTACTTAATTGATTGGGTACCCATTTACTTATTTAATTGTTTATT
Organism: Thermobia domestica; assembly: GCF_964235325.1. NCBI lineage: Eukaryota > Metazoa > Arthropoda > Insecta > Zygentoma > Lepismatidae > Thermobia > Thermobia domestica. The sequence goes on along the minus strand of NC_137461.1, from coordinate 297,637,619 downwards.
TAGGTATTGATATAACATTTCTTTCAGAAAGCCTGCATCAACATTGAATTTCACGTTAGAAGTTCCTATGCCTATCGCGATAACTTAACATTTTTTAACTATGAAATGATCGAACAATTCGATCAGGTTGAAACTAGAGAACTTGGACAATATAACTTCGTTCGTTCAACATTAACTTTCTTAATGATGCACGTTGCATACATTTAGGAAATAACCCGGCTTAGTTACCAAACTTGTAATGAGGTCTAATCATTTTCTTTTTACGTATGGGCTTTCCTACGCTTATCAATTTTGGCTTGTTGTTTTTACTGCTGACTAGTTAAGGCCTTTGTGCTAATTTTCTTTATACGATCAAGATTCTTTTTCACGAGTTTTCCATACGGGGTTCGGCATGGAGTCTCGAGTTCGAGTCCTAATTCAGCCATTCTACCAAACACCAATTCAAAAGGAGAACAAGGATGGTGTTTGTGTTTTATAGTATTATAAGAGTAACAAGCAGTTCTAACAAATAGAGACCAATCTTTCTGGGAAGTAGACATATATTTCTTCAAATAGTTTACCAAAGCTTGATCATATTTCTCCATTCGTGAATTTATTCTATGATGGTAATTAATACTAAACTTTTGATGTATACCGAGTACAGTCATAATTTCGCTAGTTACTTGTGTGTGGAATTTAGAACCAAGGTCTGACAATATATGGCGGGGTGGACCAAAATAACAAATAATATCCTTCAACAAAAACTTTGCAACATTCTTGGCTATTATTGTTCTTAATGGTCGTCCCACTACATAGTTTGGAAACATATCGACAGCGGTGATGACATACTTATAACCATTAGAGGAGGGCAGTGGGCCAAATACTTCCAAATTTAAGGTATGGAAAGGAGCTAGTGGTTTAATTGGTTCATGCAACCCTAATGCTGTAGTGGTTGAGTCCTTACGTTCTTGACATTCGCGACATGTCTTAATATATTGTTTGATATCGAATCCCATTCGAGGCCAAAAAAATCGCTCATTGACACGAGAAAACACTTTGCTCTCTCCAAGATGTCCGCCTTCTAGACATGATGTATGGATAGCATATAAAATTTCAGGGATCATACATCGTGGAACACATTGTTTTAAATCGTTATTGGCTTTACGATATAACACCTCGTCTACTAATACATAAGGGCGAGCCTCATTATTAGTAGGATCAGACCTTACTAAATCACGAATTCTACCAAAATATTCGTCTTCTTTCTGTGCCTTGATTACATCAGTCGCGTCAATTTTCATCGTGTTTATACACAGTCCATCTTCGCGATTGGCATTTTCTTCCTCACTTAGAGTTTGCGTCGGATATCATGACATACAATCTGAATGACGATTAGAGGGATTACCCCTTATCGCTTTAATCGTAAAGTTGTAAGATTGTAAACGGATTAACCAACGAAGATATTTGCCTTTCAGATTTTTCATCTTCCTTAAATAGCAAACACAACAACTATCAGTAAATGCAGTGAAGTGAGGCACTCCTATTAGATATTCATGGAAGTGTAACACGGTTTGTACCAAAGCCATGGTCTCTTTTTCTGGGATCGTTAAGGACTTAGCTTCATGGTCTGAGATTTTTCTGCTATAATAAGCAATCGGTTTCTTCTCTCCATTCTTGATTTGCATTAATACGGCGCGAATTCCGTATTCAGAAGCATCTACATACAATTCGGTAGCATCTGCTTCAGGATCAAAGATGGCTAATACTGGGGCAGTAACGAGTTTCTCCTTTAAGATATTAAAGGCTTGACGTTCTTTATCTCCAAATTGAAAGATTACATCAGGCTTACTCAAATCTATTAAGGGCTTCGCGATAACTGAAAAGTTTTTAATAAATCTTCGATTATAACTAGCCAATCCAACGAAACTGCGTACATCACGAACTGTTTTTGGTTCGGGAAAGTTAGTGATAGCCTCGACTCGTTTAGGATCTATCTTAACCCCTTCGCGTCCTACGACGAATCCTAAGATTGGTAGTTCAGCATACATAAAGTGATATTTTGAGGGATTTAATTTTAGATTGGCTTCTCGCAAACGAGTGAATACTTTCCGAAGTCTATCTAACTTTTCGTCTATAGATTTTCCAAAAACAATCAAGTCATCCACGAAGCATGCCATAATATTGAATTTTAACCCTGCAAACACTTTGTCGATCATTCTTTGAAATGCTACGGAGGAAGTGGAGAGACCTTTTGGGACCACATTAAAATTAAACAAACCGGCACTACAAATGAATGCAGTTTTCAATTTATCCTCTTCCTTTAAGGGAATTTGTAGAAAACCAGATCTGAGGTCTATTGAACTTATGAATTGAATATTTGTGAATAAATCTATTAGGTCGTTGAGTGATGGAAGAGCGTAACTCTCAGGAGATATGACGTAGTTCAATTTTCTATAGTCCACTATGAGTTTCTTAGAATTATCCCTCTTCTTAACTAAAATAACTGGTGATGCGTATGAAGACCAACAACTAGAAATGATGTTTTGTTTAAGCAAATTATCAATCTCTTCTTTCATGGCTCCTTTTGTCTCTAAGGTCTCTCTGTAGGGTGGTGAAGATACAGGGATGTTTGAAAATAATTCTATGCTATGCTCATATTCGTGTGTTACAGTTATATCATTTATTGTCCACGCAATAATATCTTGAAATTCATTCAATAGATCTACTACCCTTTTTCGATCTTCAGACGAAAGGTCAGGGGAAGTGTCAATTTCTTTGCCAACATCGTGTTGTAATTTAGATTTCGAATTTTCGACTTTCTCAGCGGAGAGTGGGCTGGCTTTAACCGTGTTCACTCTTATCTCTGGTGTAGGAATACATTTCTCCAAATGTCCTATGATTTGAGCATCTGGAATAGTCACGTCCCGCTTACTCAAATTAAACACAGGCAGTTTAGCATACCCATTTTCTTCTACATACATTGTAGGTGGTATTAAACATGAGTAAGTTCGATACAAAACATCATTCGGTTCAACATAATGATCTCCAGTTATAGGATAACATGGCTTAACTTGCACTAAACCAACTTTCCCAGCAGGTATTTGCATGCGCTTGGCAGTTGTGATCAAGTTACGAGATGTTTCCTGCTCAATACAGTTGATTTTCAATATAGGACATTCGTCCTCAGGTTGGGAATCACAATGTGCGTCTTCAGAAAGGGAGATTGAATCATGAAGTTCTAAACTACTTTGAGGCACGTCAATGTTCGTAGGTGGTACTGATGTTGAGCTAACGCTTCTATTCGTCCTAGAGTTACCATTTTTGTTGCAAAACTGAACATGTGACAGATTTAATACTGTTTGTTCCTTGCGGCTTGGCAAATACTGAACATAAAACTTCATGTTAGGATGTCTTTGATTGCCATTAATAGTTATAGACTGTAACCCTATACCGTACGTGTAACGCTGAATGAAATCTATTCCTAGAACCATTTTCTCGTCTAATTGAGACTGTTTAACTAATGCCACATTTAACCATAAACGACGCGATCTTCGACCATAAGTCCAACTTGGAAACTTAACCGAACCACTGGGAGTGATTGAGTTAACTTATCCGCTAATGTGCGCAAACGAATAGTGGCACGCATTCGCTTAGCAACTGGAAAATTTTGAGGGATCATTTCTTCAGCCAAAACAGAGACTTGCGAACCACTGTCTAATAATGCGTCTACTTTTTTATTAAAAATTCGAATTGTAGTCGTGGGCAATCTTTGATCACACAAATTCGTTCGAGCTCTTTTCACTTCAATTGGCCTACCATCTCTCCCAATTTCACGTTTATATGTCCACATTCTTTTAACAAACGAATTGTTTTTAGCACCCATATAAGGTTTTACATGATGTGGTCTTAATTCTCTATATTTTTTCTTCATTTCCCGATGAGATTCAGTATAAATGTCAGCTAAATACAATAAACGCAACACATGAATAGCTTGATCTATTGTCGATACTTCCTTTAATACTAAGGCCTGGACATAATTTGAAAGCAACGCTTTATACAATAGGCGTAACAATTCTCTCTCTCCCATTTCAGGTCTTACGAACTTCCAGTCTCGTATTAAAGTATATGCGAAGTTGTCAGGTGGGAAACGAGGAGGGAGTCGTTTTCTCCTTAATTTTTGTTCAAGCTGTCCTTTATATAAATCGTCAGGAAATGCTCGAGAAATCATTTGCTTTAATTCTCGAAACTGCAACTGTTGGATGGCATCCTTGTGACATAGGAACCAATCAAGGGCAGAATTTTCGAGACAGGCCGCTAGATATATACATTGCTCCTGGTCGAGCCAGTCGAGAGCACGATATATGGTCTGATATTCATCAAGGAATCTTGTAACAGATTCTTTAGGGCTTCCTTTAAATTTCGGCAATTTCAATACCGGGACACTGGCTACTCGATCTTCTGTTTCTTCCCGTGCACTTGATTCATCAGGATCTTGTCAATTTTCTATTTGGGGTCGTTTCGGAGGGAGTAAATTAACATTTATTGCCTTATTCTCGTCCAAGGGTAATGAATCCTCTGAGGGAGTCTTCACTTCGTGATTATCTAAAATTTCTTGCCTAATATTATTATATAACAAAAGCGCAAGTGCGTTATCGGCAGTGGGAGAATATTTCACTTGAGGAGGATGAGAAGCAATTTGCGGATATTTAAGGAGACGTAGATTTTCAATACAAGGTTCTTCATTTATAAACTCTTTAAGTTCTTCGCCTGAGTCATATGAGAAAGGACTCGGTGTTAGTACGTCACGTGCAGTCTTTTCCTGACAGAGCTCCTTCTTTGCCAATTGTTTAATTTTGTCTTCTGAATCATATTTACTTGATTCAGGTGGAGAATTTTCAAGGGGTCGCCCACATGAGGTGGTATGTCAAATGGAAAATAAACTTCATCCATGACCGCTTCTGAAGCAACTACTTGCTGCTGTTCTTCTTTCTTTAAAGGTGTTGACGCTAACTTAGGATCGAACTCAAAGTCACTAGTCATAATACCAGGGGATTCTTCGGAAGAACTAACTGCACCTTCATTAGAAGGGTTAGTCAGTTGTTCTGGCTTAAGAAAAATTGTGCGTTTCGCGACCACTGGTTTATACTGTGTACTGTCCAAAGGAGTCAAGGATGGCATTTTATTACAAGTTTCTTCGAACTTAGCTAAATTCTCTTTATAATGCTGCGTTTGTGTTATCGGTTCCCTATCCACAGGATAGGGTAAACTATTCTGCTGTGGATGGTTTATCCGCGGTTCAAGTAAAGTAGGCGAACTGGCTACTCGGAAACTGGCTTGCTGCACGGGCAGATCTGTTGCTTCTTTTGCCATGGGACATACTTCGGAGCGCAAAGCCTGCGTAAGCGCGGCTTTCTCAGCAAGAATTTTTCTGCAATATTTGCAACTTGCTTCCCCCGTTTTTGCAATATACCAAGCATGAAATTTTGGTGGGGATTTCTTAGGTTTGAAAAAGGGGAACCAATGGAAAGACATTTTGAATTACTGTTTTCACTATTTTTTCTTTGTTTTGTTTTCTCTAATCAGAAAAAATTAATGGGGGGGTATTTCACTATGAGCAATATAATCAGATCACTAATTGACATTAGAATCCAAAATAACACAATTGCAGTAATGCGACAACTTACATAATTTGCTTAAATTATCATGCACTATGAACAAAATACCAAAACATAACATAAGACATAAAATAGAAAAGGAAAAGATGTCATAGCAGCACCACAAAATTTTTCGTCCCGAAAAATGAAAAAGAAAGAAGAAAAGCTTTGGACGAGCCCCCATTTGTGACGATGTGCAGACTCTTTTGTATTACTTAGCTCGTTTTATTCCACCATAATGTAGAGATCTGCTCACGCTAATTCTACAGCGGATGTCACAAAGAAAATATAATCAAATTACACCATGATTTTCATGGGAAAGGTGGTTTAATCATGGGGAATGACAACATTATTTATAAAAAGTAAGTTTATTAGATAACTAAAATGGTAATATATGACAACATTTAATTGAATGATTAATAAGAATAATGTGATATTTGATAGTTCATTTGATTGTTATATATCTTAATATAAATTGATTAACAGGCAAGTTATTCAGGCAAGTTATTGGAGATGGAAAATGAAATACGAAGTATGCGACAACAGTTCTTAACCTTGAAAGTTTTATGGTAGGTACACAAATCATTTTGAAGTACCGCATGACATCTCTAAACTTGAATTTTATGATGCAACTAGAGATTATACATACCTTATGGTAGTATTCTTGTAACTCTTAGAAACTTTGACGATGATTCTGTCTGGTCACAACCGACGTCTCGAACCTATGCACCTCTGGACCTCGGACCTTCTGAACTTCTGCACCTCTCAACAACCGTTTGAGACCTTGAGGTTCTTTTATATTATTCTCGAGGGTCACACCCAAGTCTCACATCCGTCAGTACATCCGTTTTATCATCTCCACAAATATGGAAACTTATTGCTCTTTTGCATTTTGATTGGCTCTTAGAAACTGCCGCACCCAAAATACGTGGCGTGACACATATGTACATACGTGTACTGTCACAGCCGGAAGAATTCAATAGCGTGATCTCTAGAGTTATCTATAGATTCATATCTATTTAACCAATTTCAACATATTAATGCGGTGTCACGTTGCCAAAATCATGATTATGTATCCTGTAGGATGACTATGAGTAATCTTCGACAAGTAAACTTCCTACAAAATTGCGCAGCAAAAGCAACATTAGTCACCTTCAGAAGGTTTTACGTATTTCCTTTTTCTGTTGCTAGCTTGTAGCAAGTCAAGAGAGAAAAATGTCTTTTAAAATGCATATTAATCAAAATAATCTTTTTCAATTCCTTCAATAAAGAGCAATGTAACCATATTTTTGAACTCAGGGTAACAACGAGCAGAAATGTGTAATGAAACATAATCTTTCATGTTCTTTTCATACGCAAAATTGCTCGCACCGAAGAGGCATGGTGACTCAGCACTTATTTCTGATGTGTGAGGTCTCTGCTTCAATCCGCAGGCAAGTAAGTTCATCTTTCCACATGTTTCGTTCTATCATTTCTCATCATCGTTTCAAGGGGGACGTCAAACTCAACATTTCCTGAAACTAGCACCAAGAATCAAACTCAGGACCATTGGAATGTCTATAACATAGGAATCAACAAATTAAAACTTCTCAATGGAGTACGGTGCCTCAGCGCTTATTTCTGATGTGTGAGGTGTCTGCTTCAATCCTCAGTCAAGGAAGTTCATGTTTTCCCTGTTTCGTCCTATCATTTCTCATCACCATCGTTTTTCGCGGGAACGTTAAATTCAACATTTCCTAAACTAGCACCAAGAATCGAACTTGGGACGATTGCAACACATTTAAGGTATCGATGTTCACCCCTGAAGTGCAGCAAAATGGATCACAAAGTAGTTATCAAATTTAAGAGAATAATCTTAAATATGCTTCCATATAACGTAATAAGGTTCCAAAATCAATACTCATCAAAGAGAACGATGACTCCCAAATTAAAAAGTAAACCATTGTACTCTATTATATAACAAAAATGTCTCTTGAAAGGTAATAGGACAAGCTAAAAAAAACAAGTTCCGAAATTGATATTTTTATACTCATCAAAGGGAACGAGGACCCTCTCGTCACGTGGATCAAGGTGATCTTATGTGTCCTGAGTGATCCCTGCCCCCTGAGTAAGCATAAGCAAAATTTCAATAGGTAATGCAATCCCGAACCAAATCATCTCTAACTCATTCGCTATGGTCCATGTGGGAGCCCAAATTGTATAATCAAAAGTGAAATAGGGTCACCCCGACGTCAAACAAACACATTATATCAAACCAAATACCTCTACTTCATTCACGCCAGTAAGGGACGTGGTGGCTCAGTGATAGAGCGTTCACCTCTGCTGTATGGGGTCCCTGGTTCAAACCCCACGAAAGTAATTTTGTGTTGGGCAACATTATGCTCGGTATACTCCAATTTTCTCCCATACTTTCATTCCTTTCTCATCGTCACCGTCTCCTTTAGCCTAGCCGGCATAACTGTGGGACGTAAAACTAATGATTTCATTCGCACCAGTGATAGTCCATCTCATCAAAGGGATCACAATCCCCAAATTTTATGCCATAAAAGGGAACGAAAGTAAAAAGCATTCATAAACCTGTACTATTTTCATAACGTAATGAATCATCAAGACCATATTTTTATAAATTTTAAAGAATCATCATGACCTCTAATCCAAAACTCCCAATTCAATGACGTCATAGCCGGGCCAAGGTACCTCTGACTCATTTGCACCGGCGTGCATGGCCCCTGAATAAGTATGAGCAAAATTTCAATAGGTGATGCAATCCCGGGCCAAAGCATCCCTGATTCATTCGCTATGGTCCATGAGGCCCCAAATTGGATGATCAATAGTTCGATAGGGTGACGCAATTACTACTCTACCCAGATATCGAAAACTATTCACTTGTTCTATTTTCTCCACTCCTTCTTTTATATTTGACACAGACCCCTTAGTTCCAATCACCATGGCTTTTGTCTTTCTAACATTTATTTTCATCCCACATTCTTCAAAGCCCTTTCTCATTTTTCTGACATTTTATTGATTTTCTTTTCAGATTCTGCAACAAGCGCCATATCATCTGCAAATCTTATGCGTCTAATGATTCTACCTCCTACCGAAATACCATCATCATGTAAACTCTTTTTCACTATCTCTTCTAGATAGACATTAAATAGTGTTGGCGAGATGCAGCATTCTTGTCGAACTCCCCTTCCAATTGCACTCTCTTCCGTCAGTTCTTCCCCTATCCTAACACTTACTTGTTGGTTCATGTATAAGTTTCTTATAAGTCTTCTATCTTTCCATTCCAACCATATCTTCGTTAGAACTCCCAACAACAATTTCCAATTCACACGGTCAAAAGCCTTTTCTAGATCAATAAATATAACATACACCTCTTTCCCTTTTTCTATAAATCTTTCACCGATCGCTCTTAATAATCCAATTGCATCTCTTGTGCCCTTGCCTCTTCTGAACCTGAACTGCTCCTCCTCAACTTCTTTATTTGTTCTTTCATATAAGTTTCTGTTCAGTATTCCGAGCAGAATTTTAGCTGCATGGGATATGAGACTAATAGTTCTATAATCCTCACATCCCTTTGGGTTCGATTTCTTAGCCATCGGTATCATGATCGTTTTCAGAAAGTCTTTCGGCCATACTCCTGTTTCATATATTTCATTGCATAGTCGGAACAATTCTTTCTTTCCCTTGTCTCCTATATATTTAATGAATTCGATTGGTATGTTATCTATTCCGGTTGCCTTTCCATTCCTAATCTCGGATATAGCTTTTTCACCCTCATCCCTAAGAATACTAAATCCTTTATCATCCTCCCCTACTTCATTTTCTACTTCAACATTTAGGCTACACGGTCTATCCCTACTCTCATATAAGTCTTCAATGTATTCTTTCCACCTTCCTATGTCCTCATTTCTCTCGCTGACTACCTTCCCATTCTTATTTTCTACTGCCATCATAATACCCCCTTGTTTCCTTCGAAATTCCATAGATAACTAAAGCAATGTGAAAAGCTGGATACTTGACATGCGAGGTTAATAATGTGTGACATTAGCTATGTGTGAAGTAAACAAAAAATGGAATAATAGAAAGCCTGTAGTTTATGTATTTATTAGAGCATGATTAAAAATTGGATTATTTAAATTTTAATTTAAATTGAATAGATATGTGTATTAATAAATGTGTTTTTCTTTGCTTTTCCACTTGATTGGTTCTCCTTGATACCGAAACTGATTTTATATTTGGACTGAAGAGGAAAATTTGAGAGCCAGAGCTAATTATGTGAGGTATGATTTTCCGGTCGTTTTTCATTTTAACGTATGCGGACTGCTGAGTGTGGTTTCTTGTTTTGTTGGTTTCTGATAAGTAAATCAATGTGAAAAGCTGGATACTTGTCATGCGAGGTTAATAATGTGTGATATTCACTATATGTGAATTCAACAAGAAATGGAATAATAGAAAGATTAATATTCTGCATATTTTAGACGTATTTTTTTGATACTATAGAAATGATTAAAACATAAATTAGTTATTTAGAATTGGTATTGAGTTCTTGAAATTGTTGGAGTATGTAGTTTTTATTGTATAGTGTGTTTGCTATCATCAGGATTGATAACAAACTGATTAAAATAAAGAGTAAATATTATACGAATGGGATGTTTGATATTTTAGTATTTACTTTTGGATCACTGCCACCCAGGTTTCGTTTTCAAAAACGTGTTTGTAACTTCCCTCCGGTCTGGGGAAAATGCTACGAAATAGAGCAGGTTCTATCTACAAGAAATGTCATAGGATATGCCATGGCATGAAAATGCTATAGCATTTGCTACTTTACACGATTTTTGCTACGAGAAATGGTACGATAAATGCTTCCGTCTAAAACAAGCCTTAAGAATATAGCCTTATGTAACTTTCTTATTTTCATACATAAGATCACAAATTGTTAGTTTTATATGCTTATGTTCCTTGGTACTTATATACAATAAAAGGTTTAATTAGAAATTCGATACCGGACCACCTCTTGTTTTAGTACTTTTCAATGTCAAGATCTGACAACATTATATTTTGATGAGTTTACGCTGTTCCAATATCACCGACGCTGTTCCTGTGTAAACCAGTGTTGGGCAAATTTCAATTGAATTAACAATTAACAATTAATTTGTAAATTTAATTGTTAATTGCAATTAACAATTGAAATAAGTAATGGTTAATTGTTAATTGCAGTTGGCCATTAAAAAAGGAGAATCAATTGCAATTGATCAATTGATTGAAAGTAATTGCAGTGGAAAGTAATTGCAATTGAATTCTGTAATTCAATTGCAATTGAAATTAATTGGCAATTGATTCAATTGCAATTGATTTCCACAGCAATTACTTTCAATTGATTGATCAATTGCAATTGATTTTCACTGATTAATTTTCAACACTGTAGTTCAGAGAGGGCGTGGGGCAATGAAAACTTTAGCCACGACCAATTGACTCACCACCCGTCGTGACCCACGACCCACCGTGACCCACTCTGACCCACCATAAATCACTCTTACTCACTGTGACCCACAGACCCGCCAAAACCCATTGTCATCAACTCTGACCCATGATTCACGCCCTCTTCTCTACTGACTAAAGAGTTTAAACTTGTAATAAAACAAGCCTATAAAATTATCACTCATCGGAGTTTGAATTTCTACGATCAATCGCTCAAGCATCGCACTAATACAATAACAGCGGATCTGACCTTTCTAATATAAATAAAATAGTTTGTTCGTGTGTCTGTGTGTCTATCTTTGTGCGGCCTGTGGACGGGACGAGTGGACCGAAAGTTTTCAAAATTTGGTCACGGGTAGCTTGGTCTAGGCCCCAGACCAAGACGAAGAGTTTTTTTTTTTTTTTTTTTAAATTCCTTACTATGGGGTCTCCAGGAGACGTTTACCGGGACCGGCCTAGGGACCAGACAAGTCGACCGAGAGTTACCAAATTTTGGTCAAAGATACATTGGTCCAGGTTTCACACCAAGGCAAAGCTTTTTCGAAAAAATTCGAACCAGGGGGTCTCAGGGGGGCGTTTACCGGGACATGTAAAAGTAGTAGAAAATGACCGATATCAGTGTCGATTTCATAGTTTTCGCGGTCGCTGAGATCAATGGTGAAACTCCGATCGCATTAACTTCCAAATTCACCGTATTCTGCTACGGGCCGTGGGTCAATGGGGGGAGGGGGGAAATACCGAAACGTACAAGTAATCCAAAATGACCGATATTAGTGTCAAATCCATAGTTTTCGCGGTTGCTGATATCAATGGTGACACTACCATTAGCGATGACTTTCAAATTCATCCACCGTTGTATGCGGGCCTTGGGTCACCAGAGGGGGGAATTCCGAGACATGTAAAAAAATAATCGAAAATGACCGATATTAATGTCAAATTCATAATTTTCGGAGTAGCTGAGCTCATTGGTGAAACTCAAGACCGCGTTTACTTTCACATTTAGCCCCCATCAGATAAGAAACGGGGGCATTATGAAGGGGATCACGAGACATGTAAAAATAATCCACAATGACCGATGTCAATTCCGTAGTTTTCGCGGTGGCTGAGATTAATGGTGATACTTTCATTAGCGATGATTTTCAAATTTAGCCAGCATTGTATGCGGGCCGGGAGTCACCGGGGGTGGGGAATTGCGAGACATGTAAAACTAATGGAAAGTGACCGATATTAGTGTCAAATCCATAGTTTTAGCTGTCGCTGAGATGAATGGTGATACTTCCACAGGCGTTGACTTCCAAATACAGCCCCCATCGGCTGCAGACCAGAGGCATTGTTTTTTTCAAAATTGGAACCAGAGGATTATAGGGATTTTTACAGGCATATGTAAAAAGTAGTAGAAAAGGGCAGATGTTAGTGTCACATTCATAGTTTTCGTGGTATTAGTTGGGGGTTGGTGGGGGCCAGAGGAGATTGTTTCACAATACGAACCAAGGGGGTCTGAGGGGGTGTTCACCGGGACATGTAAAAGTAGTGGAATTTGTATCGAATCCATATTTATCGGGGTTGCTCAGACGTATAGTGACACCCCCGATAGTGTTTACGTTCAAATTCAGCCCCATCGGCCTTCCCAATGAAAGCACATGTACGTTGTTGGATATATATTCACACAAAATATATCCAATGTTAGAAATGTTTCTTAATTGTTCTCCCGTTGTTCAATTTGTTTACATTGATATTTTATCTGATCCGTGCGAAGAACGGGTATAACAGCTAGTACGAAATGGTAAAGTGTTTGTTATGGACCAAATTACAATGAATTCAATTATATATAAATAGATAATTATTATAATTATAACTAATAAATATTTCCTTGTTGAATCATAGAGCTCCTCCGTGGCTAAGCGGTTAGCGTACGCGCCTTTGGCGTGGGAAACCCGGGTTCGATTCCCTGCGGGAGCTCATGTGGTTCGGATTCCACGTTAATCAGTAGGTCCATGTCTCATATAGCCTCGCTGCTGACCGGGACGTTAAACCCCAAAAGCAACTCAAAATCAAATCAACTTGTTGAATTATACATATTTTTCAGTGGAAAAATGAATACAATTTAAAAGTCCCAAATCAACGTAAAGTAGACCAACTTAAAGGAAAAATGTATAAAATTTTCCATATAATTAAGCTTACAAACTTAAAATTTCCATGTAATTAAGCTAAATTACCATTTTTGTGTCGTTTTGTGCGCCTATTTCCTCGTTTTCTGCGTCACCGGAAATGGGTCAACGTTATCCTACAAATATGGCGGAACAAGTTAATGTTGTTCCGTCAGGAACGATTTCGAGGTCGTTTCCTTCACATCGTCTTGTGCGTGTTTTCTACCGTTTTGTAAGCCTATTTCCACGTTTTGTGAATCAATGGTAGTGGGTCAAAATGGGCATTCAATGTGGGAAGAAAACTGATCCACTCTCCCACCAGTATCGAATTTCAAGGTCGCTTTTTTCGCATTGTTTAGTGCATATTTATACCGTTTCTGCGCATACTTTCACGTTTTGTAGGCCAACGAAAGTGGGTCAAAGGTGACCTACAAATATGGCAGAGAAAGACATATTCATTCCACTTTCAAGGTCCATTTTGACCCTCTTCCACTGATGCACAAAGCGACACAAATCATGTATAAAAAGTGTGAAGGAAACGACCTCATTTGATGGTGACGGAACAGCATTAAGTTATTCCGCTATACTTGTAGGCCATTTTGACCCATTTTTGTTGTCGCACTAAAGTGGAAATAGAAGCACTAAAGTGGAAATAGGAGCACAAAACGGTACAAAGCAGGCACTATACGATGCGAAAGAAACGACCCCCCAAATTCGATAGTGGCGGAACAATGGCTCTAGTTTCTCGGACCATTTTGACGCATTTCTGGTGATGCTCAAAACGTGGAAGTAGGCGAACAGAACGGTACAAAATACACACTAAACGATGCGAAAGAACCAACCCCGAAATTCGATAGTGGCGGAATAGTGAGCCATTTAACTCACACTTTAAAGGCCCGTTTAACTCACTTCCGGTGACTACAAGACGAGGAAGTAGGCACAGAAAACTTTTTAAAAAATAATCACTAAACGATGCGAAAGAAACGACCTAGAAATTCGATAGTGTCGGAACAATGGGTCATTTTGGTCACACTTTGGACGTCCATTTTCACACACTTCTGGTGACGCGCAAAACGTGGAAATAAGAGCACGAAACGGCACGAAACATTCACTACTCGACGCGAAAGGAAGGACCACGAAATTCGGTAGGTATAGTGGTGGAGCAGTGGGTCATTTTCGTCCCACCTTCGAGGCCCATTTTGACCGTCTTCCAGTGACGCACAAAACGTCGAAATACGCGCACAAAAGGGTATGCAATGTGAAATTAACGACCTCGAAATTCCATAGTAGCGGAACTCTTGGTCATTTTCGTCCCATCTTGGAAGCCCATTTTGACCCACTTACGGTGACGCACAAAACGTGGAAATAAGGGCACGAAAATCCACTAGTCGATGCAAAAGGAAGGATATCGAAATTCAATAGTGGTGAAACTCTTGGTCATTTTCATCCCACCTTCGAGCCCATTTTGACCATCTTCCAGTGACGTACAAAACGTCGAAATAGGCGCACAAAAGGGTACGCGATGTAAAATTAACGACCTCGAAATTCGATAGTGGCGGAACAGTGTGTCATTTTCGTCCTACCTTGGAAGCCCATTTTGACCCATTTCTGGTGACGCACGAAACGTGGAAATGGGGGCACGAAACAGCACGAAAATTCAGTAGTCGATGCGAAAGGAAGGATATCGAAATTCGGTAGTGGCGGAGCAGTGGGTCATTTTCGTCCCACCTTCGAGGCCCATTTTGACCGTCTTCCAGTGACGCACAAAACGTCGAAATAGACGTACAAAAGGGTACGCGATGTGAAATTAACAACCTCGAGATTTAATAGTGGCGGAACTCTCGGTCATTTTCGTCCCATCTTGGAAGCCCATTTTGACCCACTTTCGGTGACGCACTAAACGTGGAAATAAGGGCACGAAACGGCACGAAAATCCACTAGTCGATGCAAAAGGAAGGATATCGAAATTCAGTAGTGGCGAAACTCTTGGTCATTTTCATCCCACCTTCGAGCCCATTTTGACCATCTTCCAGTGACGTACAAAACGTCGAAATAGGCGCACAAAAGGGTACGCGATGTAAAATTAACAACCTCGAAATTCGATAGTGGCGGAACAGTGTGTCATTTTCGTCCTACCTTGGAAGCCCATTTTGACCCATTTCTGGTGACGCACGAAACGTGGAAATGGGGGCACGAAACAGCACGAAAATTCAGTAGTCGACGCGAAAGGAAGGATATCGAAATTCGGTAGTGGCGGAGCAGTGGGTCATTTTCGTCCCACCTTCGAGGCCCATTTTGACCGTCTTCCAGTGACGCACAAAACATCGAAATAGACGTACAAAAGGGTACGCGATGTGAAATAAACGACCTCGAGATTTAATAGTGGCGGAACTCTTGATCGTTTTCGTCCCACCTTGGGGACTCATTTTAACCCACTTCCCACGACGTACAAAACGGAAGTAGACGCACAAAACGGCACAAAACGATGTGAAGGAAACAATCTCGAAATTCATTGGTGGCAGAAGAGCAATAACTTGTTCCGCCATATTTGTAGGCCCATTTTGACCCACTTCCGGTGATGCACAAAATGTGGGAATAGGCGCATAAAGCGACACAAAACACGCACAAAAGATGCAGAACAAAGTACCTTGAAATTCGTTGGTGGCGGAACAAGTTAATGACGCCGTGAGCACCAATATAAGTATATACTGTAGTTCTTACCAGTTGGCGCGGTGGGTCAGTGGTAGAGCGTTCACCTCCGGTGCTTGAGGTCCCTGGTTCGATCCCAGCTCGCGCAGTTTGTACTTTGTGGTGGACAAACACCGTGCTCGTAGATTTTCTCGGGGTTCTCCCGTTTCCTCCCACTTTCTTCATTTCATTCATTTCCTATCATCACCGTCTCCTTTTGCCTATCCGGCATAAGCGTGAGACGTAAAACTAAAGATTTCTTATCATTTTTTGTAGTTCTTACCATCAAGGCTGAGAACTGCACGGTCCAATTTTTTAGCCAAAGTAGAAGCCCAACCGGAATAGTGATGTCAACCGACTCGGCTTGGTTCAACTGAGCGTACAGCTTGAGCTGGCTTGGTTGGGATTACCCATCGACTGGGCTCAATTGAGCCAATGGCTTGAACCGGCTCGGTAAAGACGAGTCATCGGCTCGGCTCGATTGGAGCCAATGGCTCGAACCAGCTCTGTTGAAACGAGTCCATAGGCTGGGTTCGAGTCAGCTCAACTGAGCCGATGGCTCGAACGGGCTCGGTTGGGGTAAGCAATCAGCTCAATTCGGCTCGGCTCGTGTGAGCCATCGGCTGGAGCTGGCTCGGTTGGATGAGCTGTTGGCTCGGCTTACTTCTCGGTTCGGCTCGATAAGTGAATAAGCTGTGAGCGAGCCGCTTGAGCTGTTGACAACCCTAAGCCCGGGTCGAGCAGTTTTGAACATGTTTGGCTGGAGTCCCATAACTTCTAACAATTTTTGGCTCGAGCCCGAATACTTGCTCCTCCTGAACTCAAACCAAGAACCTCGTGACCGATGTCCTTGCCTTCTGAAGATTTCTTGACGACCAAGATCGACAGTCAACTAATTTTTAGTATCCCGATACAAACCGCCTATATTCCATGTTTATACAGGTACACGGTGTTATAATGATAATTAATTATAGTATTAGTAGTAGTATCATTGATTATTATATTGTCTATGTAGGATACTTGAAGATAGTAGTACTTGGAACTACACAAAGGATTTAGCTCGAATTGGCTCGACTCGACTGGAAACTCGATCCGAATTCGAGTCGAGTTGGGGGAAATTTTTCGAGCCGAGATCTCAAGTCGAGCTCAAAGATGTCTGCTTCGAGTCGAGTCGAGTTTTAAAGAAAACTCGCTCGAACTCGCTGGTGCCCATTCCTATTGTATGCATGACGGGCATATAGAGTTCTTTCGAGGGGGATAGAACCATAAACATAATATATTTTAAAAAATACTTAGTTTCCTGGCTTTCTTCCCAGGGGGGGGAAGGGATGGTAAGTATCCAGCATTTCTTATAAGTACCTTATTTGAAATATATAAAACAGTAACAAGTGGACAACACAATACACACACATCTTCTTATCTTCAGTTTTAATTGCTGATTTCAATTACAATTAACAATTACAATTAACAATTACAAGTTTCAATTGTCAATTGCAATTAACAATTAAATGTTTCAATTGCACCCTTTGCAATTGACAATTAACAATTAAAAGTTTCAATTGCCTGGTGACCAATTAACAATTAACAATTGACGAAAATTTAATTGCAAATTTTATGATTGAATTCAATTGCAATTGAAATTAATTGTCAATTACAAATTGAAATCAATTGCAATTGAAATCAATTGCAATTAATTTTCAGAGCAATTACTTTCAATTGATTGATCAATTGCAATTGATTTCAATTTATTTTGCCCAACACTGGTGTAAACGTGAAAATCGAAAATTTAATTGTGTTACTCTCTTATCCTTATTAACATAAGGAGTAAGTAGAGTTACAATAAATAGTCCAAAATTCATGGCTCCCAGATAAAGAATTTAGCCATTTAATTAAAGAAGTGAGGAATAACAGTGAAACGACATACTGTTTACTTTGTAAAGTGTATTTCAGAGCGCAGAAAACTGAGTTAAGCAAACATGTCAGCTAGGAAATTAGAGAGTTGCTCATTTTATTTTAAGTTCATTGCAGTTCTATTACTCCCGAGGTAGTATGGAGTTTACATTAAAACATAACCGCGGCCAACCTATATATCTGATATAATTCCAACTCTATGTATTCCAAATCGATAAGGATATATATGATTCGTAAAAGTGTATACCTACAAATTAATTCATTTTTTACATTGGGACTACAACTAGTTCAAATCCACTACCTTTGGAGCATAACCTCGCTAGTTTTTAATATCCAGACCTGGTAACAGCGTGTGTTTATTGTTTGTATGTTGTAAGCGGTGCTGTATGTGGAGGCGGGTGGACTTTTACTGACAGTTACTCTTGTTTTACTGTGCGGAACGGATCCATAGGTTGTAAAATGTACACAAAAAATTGCGTAAGTCTTTAATTTGCCCATAATATATCGAGAACAAAACCCCAGTGGGAATATTCCCGGTGGGAAGGAATTTAAAAAATGGGATTATTCCCGTTTTTTTTCCTGGGAATTTATTTCAATTTCTTTATCTTCCAAATTATAAGAACCATATGACTACTTACTTTATTTTAATATATTATGATTTACTTCTAGGTTTTAAAGAACTTGGAGATTAAAAAATTTAAAATTATTGACGGTACTTTATATAACTAATAATATGATTCTCTAAGTTCCATTTCCATTGGCACTAAAAAGTAAGGTAATTGTTTAGAATTGGGGGGCCAAAACTAGCAAAAAATAGGATGATTTACGTAAGAAATGAGTTAATAGTGATGTTCAAGTAGTCAAGGAAGTATAGAACACATTTTTTTTTTTTTTAGGGCAGTAGGGGCTTTATACAAAACGGAAAGGTAAGTAGAAGTGATTTATGTGAGAAAAGAAAGTGAATTGTTGGTAACGAAGATACAAAAAAAAAAAAAAAAAAAGTGCCATGCGGGGCACTAACCCGCCCTCATTTGCTAACGCTCGCTCTGCAACGCTGTCTGAATTTAATGTTGGGAACGTAATTTAACGCATGAAACCATAAAACAAACGCATGGAAATTAAATATCGCAAAAAAGTAGTTGCTAATACTAAAGAACTGCCAAAACTAACTAAGTACTAATTTACAAATGATGAAATAGAACCATTTTGTAAAGTAATTTAGAATTATGTAGAAATAGAAATGAAGTACTATTAGTAATCCCTGTACCACCATTAGTAATAGAAGTCGGTCTGTCTCCTCTCTCTGACTCGAATTTCAGAAGAAGTACTCGGACTTCTTTTACATGTGAATTAGCGTATGGAATTTTGAGAATTAGGTAGAGCGAAAGGTTGTGTATGGCAATGTTACGTGCTAAACTATAAAGATAAGTAAGTATCTTGCAAATTTTGTGAACATAAATATGTATGCGCAAATGTTGATAAATTGGTGAGACATGTATCTTCTAGCATTTACCCAATGTAATTGCTTTATAACATTTATAAATTTAATGTGTTCATAATATCAGTAATAGAGTCAAGTTGAGCAAATCCAATTACATATAAATTTAAACTGTTACTATATAATTTTTTCACACATATTTAATTGATAGAGCATATTGTAAATAAATATACATTTATGCGTACTTTCTAAATATAACAAAGTGTTAATAAAGTAACATAGTACCGTTCAGAATATACAGTTTAAAGAATCCTCTGTGGACAACAGTAATAATATGCTGTAATATAAAAATTAGCTCAACTTTGAAATCATAATATAGTAATATAATGCAATTTTCTTCCTGATTGAACATAAATTCCCATTTTGGGAATATTCCCGAAAAATATCTTCCCGGGAATTTACCCATCACTACTTCTAACCCGTTCCTACCAGTACTGCTATTACCTATGATGGACAATGAGAATATTTTCGGGTGTTTTCCATGATATGAACACTGAAAGGAATTTATTTTCATTTATTATGATTTACGTTTTAAATAATTTGGAGGTTAAAAGAATAAAATTCGTTGACTGCACTTTATATAGCCTAACTAATTAATAATATGATTTTTAAATTCCCATTTCTATTTGTACTAGAAAGTATCAAAATACTAATTTATAAATGACGAAAACGAACCACTTTGTGAAGTTATCTAGAAATTCTTTAGACAGAGCTGTGTATCTACACATCGAATAACCGTTAGTAATGCATGTTGTCGTCGTCTCTGACTCGAATTTCGCTCTCTGAGGAACAATCAAATATTGAATAATAGAATCTTTGTAGCTGTAAATACGTTTACATTTAAAATATAATATTATCAAAATGAGGGTTGCATCTCAGGATGTTTCGTTAGTACTTGCGTTTCCGGACCTGTGTTAATTAGTATTTGTTTTCTTCTTTACGTGTGTATACATGTGCAAGGGATATTGCAGAATTTTTGTAACACCGTAAATATTGTAAATAATTTTCTTAAATTAGAGATTTAATAGTACACAGTAACAAAGCACAGTGTACTTTAATCAACATTCTGTATATATGCCATTCCTTACACTAGCAACCTTACGAGTTTTTCGACAGACTAAGTATCTTGTGGCAGTTGCATAACTTAAATTCTTTATAACATAAGTAATTAATGTGTTTACAATATCAGTAGTAGGATCAAGTTTAGATAATTCACTAACATGTAAATTTATACTGCTTAACGGTGTAAAATTTTTGGACTTTCTATACCAAATATCTCCAAAGTATTTACTTGCATAAGACATATTTGTAAATATACAATTATGCGTATTCTCTAAATATAATTAAATAACATAATACCGTTCAAAATATACGTTTTAAAGAACCTATGGAGATAACAATCACAAATATACTCTGATAAAAAAAAAACTAATTTTAATTAGAAATCATAATATAGCAATAGAATGCAATTTTCTTTTTGTTTGTACATACATTCCCGGAATATTCCCATTTTTTTAAATCTTCCTGGGATGATTCCCAGCGAATATTCTCGAAAAATATATTTTCGAGAATTTGCGCGTTCCTACTATAACCGTACTCTTAGTACTACTACGGGAGGCGCGGTTGCTCAGTTGTAGAGCGTTCATCTCTGGTGCTTGGGATCCCGGGTTCGATCCCAGCCCCTGCCAAGTGAACTTTGTGGTGGACAAACACCGTGCTCGTGGGTTTTCTCGGGGTTCTCCCGTTTCCTCCCACTTTCTTCATTCCACCGTTTCACTCATCTCTCATCATCACCGTCTCCTTTAGCCTAACCGACAAAAACGTGGGACGTAAAATTCAGATTTCATTTCATTCTTAGTACTACTACCACTATTTGTACTGTTTATCCGTCTAGTAAAACGTCATGCCTTATAACGTAATCCAACGTAACTTAATTTAGTCCAACCAAATGTAACTGAATGCAGTACAATTCCGTCAGTTTTTACGATTTTGAAGTTGGTCCGGCGACACAGCAGTAATGTCTAATTTTGCATCTGTGACCTGTATGTTGTATCTTTGAGCCCTTATTTTTTAAAACCGTCAGTGTTTTTCTAGAAGAAAATATACCAATGTGAGTGTATAAAATATTTAATTCACAATGTGGCAACGTGAATTTAGACATGTTTATAAATAAACTTAGGGGTTAACTTGGCAATGCTTGCACCAACTTGTATACTCACTCAGAAAAAAAAAAACTAAAATGAGTCAAAACTACCCTAAGGTTAAGCTAACCCATTCCTATCTCTATCTTACAGTACTGAAGCGGTCCTACATGTCGATGCGAAGGTGGATCAAGTATATTAAAGTCTACTCTGAGTTAGTATTTCACGTAAAAATTTCGTACTTACGGTTCTTATTATCCTCCAGAATTTTTCGCTCTCATCAGAAAATTCTACTTAGCATAGATGGAAATCACGGGATCCACCAGAAATAGTTGGGTGGAATTTTACTATACGAATCTAGAGATTCTAAGATGTACGGAAACATTTGGCCAAGCCTTAAATTTGCACATATTATGTCTAGAACAGAAACCATCCTACACCTACGGGGCTTCTAACCCGTTCCTACTACTACTCCTACTGCTAAAACTACTTGTACTGTGGATCTGTATAGTAAAACTGCACGAATAATTGTTTAAAACATAAATTCTTTCATGATTTGTGTGTAAATACTCGGCACTATAGAAAATATCTACAATAAAAAAGAAACCAGTTTGTGTTACCAAACAACACGAATGCCTTGTGATTCAAACACTGCGAATCTCGTGCTCTGGTGTGTCATTAAATCAGCCTATTAATTGCATATCTTGGGAAAGATTCCTCCTGAGGTCCCCTCATTCCTACAATCAATCACTCGCAAATAATTTTCATAAATCCAAAGGGAATAATATGCTGCTGGTAGTTCTGTCGCACAATATGCTAAATTAGATCAAATCTATTGATGCGTGTGAAATGCCCCTGGAGCAAAAAGATTACCGGGTGGCACGTTCACTTAATTCCTTTTCCAATTTTATGAGAATAATATTGTCAGGTATATTTTCTCGCCATTTTTGTGCTAGGATGAGATAAAATCGGTATCAGACAAGAACACCGACAGAATAGTAAGGACGATTTCCTCTTCATCCAGTAAGTAAATTCCGGTCTGTGAAATCCAGGGTATAATTTAAGATTGCCAACTTCGTACAATTACTAAGGAAAACAAAATATATCTTGATTGGAAACATTGGCGGATTAAACCAAACGTCTTAGGGGGGGCTCTTTATTGTAGAGTGGGATATGTTCCCCGAAATCCCCCCCCCCAAAAAAAGAAAGGTAAAACGGATTCAGGAAAAGTGGGTGAAAGATATAATTGCTACGGAATTTTCACCACAATGCCCCCTCCCCGAAAAGATATTCTGTCTACAGGCCTGGTCGTGGCTATGCTTTACTAAATATTTCGCTAGAAAAAATATCAGGTTAAACATATTTTAGAACGCTCATAATATTTCTGTATTTTAGTAAAATGAATTAAACAAAAGGACAAAAGAACTTACAAGTTTCAACGCAAAACACGCTTTTCGGCGAATACCACACAAAGCGTATTTGTCGATATAATATTGTCGCGATCTACGACAGTGTCCCTATGACATTTAAAAGTGCTAGTCCATTCAGCCGCTTTTCGCCAAAACGAGATCGCAACCACGTTTTCAGTCGGTGCAATGTCGATTAAGATTGTTCTGCACTGGCCACGCTCGAATGCAGGGTTACAAATTTAGTTGATGTTGAGTTAAACGTCCTTTTCAGCAGCGAGGCTATATGAGACCTACTGATTAACGTGGAATCCGTACCACAGGGCTACAAGTATGCGCAGCAGTTTTCGAATAGTCACGTGAAGATCTTCGTCGCTGGTGGTTAAGGCCTCCAACGCAGTCCGTGATAGAGTTCCATTTAGAAGTGCAGATTGCAAATTCAGAACTAAAGAGGGAAAACAGCATTTTTTCTTGAGTTCCGATAGTTTTGTAAAATCTTTCTGCTAGAACGTGGAAGTTGTTGCTCAGAGTTTAGTCACTTGCGCGTGTTGGCAATAGAATGTTGAGTCCGTATACATTTAAAACTTCCTGCGCAAGACGAGTTTTGAGGTCTTCTACAACCGACTCCATCAAAGGAATGTAGACAGTTCTCCAGTAGTAAGATGTCGTGTCATCTGCCCTGAGGTTCGTACGATGTGTTGTCTTTGGGTGAGATGAGAAGTTTGAATCTGCACGTCGACACTGGAAAACCATTCTGGATGTTGCTTCGAAAGTTGCCTTGAATTCTTTGCTGTTTGAACGCTTCTTGTTTAATGCTGCGATTGTGTCGTGAATGGCATCTGACGTTGCGTTCATGTCTAAATTCGTCTTCTGCAAAAGTCGATTGAGGAGAGAGTTATCGTGAGAACACCCTGAAGACACGTAATAGTTACGATAAACTCGCTGTCGTGCATAGCAGAAGAAAGTGCCCATGCTTTGGCTGCTGTATCTAACTCGGATCATTTTGAACACACTATAGAACCTCACTTATTTATTGGAATTTCACGTAAAATTGTAACACCGCGTCGTTCCCTTCAACCCATCTCGTTTCACACAATGTCTCCGACTGGCCACTAACCATAAGCTTAAGGACAGTATTACGTTTTGACGATGCGGTGAAAAACGCAATGATCTCTTTCGTTGTTCCCAGACAGTTCCTCATGCACTGTACTGACGACGACCTGGAGATGGACAAGTTGAGGCTGTGACTGCAATATGAACAGTGCAGAGCGTCTGAAGCCTCTTTCTGGATCTCCTGCACTGCCCGGTGACTTTGAGAGGTCATGACGGCGCAACCATCTGTACCAATACCAACGCAGTTTTTCGGGTCGAGTGAGAAATCTCGTAGCAAAGATAGAACAATTTCTCCAATTTTCCCTCCAGTCAGTGAGAGTTCGGGCGGTTCTGCGTCTTCGGATTTCGAGCTCGAACCAATGTCCTCACATTTCAGCTCTGCTGATCGAGGATGAATGAAACCGAAGCAGTCTTCTCTTATTTCACCCTTGTGTTCGTACCTTAGAATCAAACACAGATGAGATGTGTGCGAAACGACCGTAGTCTCATCAAACATAATAGAATAAAACTGACGTGATTTCTCATCCCCAACCCTCAATGAGGGCATTTTTTTTTATCTGCAAAAATGATCCTTTCCGATGCTTTCTTCCAGTGATTCTTTAAAAGATCGTCACTACAAGCCATTCTAAATTTGAGCAATTCTCGAAAATTGCCCTCGTTGAACTTAGTTTCTGCACCGTCACCATCTGAGGTCCAATTATCCACACACGCACCGTCCTTGTGCAAGGGCGCCGATCCTGGGTGCCGGGCCCCCCAAACTCATGTGGGCCTCCCTATTGTAGTTATGAATATACAATATTTGATATAATTTGAATGCAATTTGTTCTAAAATCCTCATATATATACATTCTGTATCTGAATGGCCTCCCAAATTTAGGTAGAAATCGGCGCCCTTGTCCGTGTGGCCTTGAAAAGCAATGTCTTGACTCCCAAGGAATTACACATTTCCCAACATTAATTTCAGTTTGTCGCGATTTTGGATGACTTGTCTTCTTGACGAGTTGATTTGATTCTCGACTGATTTCACTGGTCCTCAGTAGTTTTTCAGAAACGCTTTTCCGACCTCAAGAGCGTTAATATAATATTGTGCCTTGTTGTGAGTTTCTAAAATACCGTAGAAAGTAGCGAATTTATTCAAAGTTTTAATCTCAAGAGTTTGGAGAGGCACGTTTCTTCGATAGCCCCCCCTTCAAAACCCGTTGCAAAAAGTGAGCAATATTTACAAAAAAAAAAAAAAAATATATATCTCCTTATGGAAAAGAACCAGCCATGGATAGTTTTCCAGATGTTCTGGACTCAAGTAACATCGTCCTTCTTCCAGAGATTTATCTGATATTATGACTCGAATTATCGTTAGTCGGAGACTATTTTTAAATAGAATTTAAAGAATTAACCCTCTTTTGAAATAATGCAAGAATGATCCCAAACTTTCGTTCGTGTGGCGGTAAGCTACGAGCGGCAGTGTGTGCAATTTTAATATTTTAGAGGGCTCTTGGGGGGGGGGCGATCGCCCCCCTCGCCCCCTCCTTTAATCCGCCCATGATTGGAAACATGTCTTTATGTGAGCACAGTCTCAGTATATTCGGCCACGCAGTACGCATACGTCTTTAATACCCAGTGTTAATATGTGATTGGAAAATTAATTGTAGTAATGACGAGTTGAGATGTTTTCTGTCTAAGATTGAAAGAAACACTGCGAAAGCACCTGTAACCCTACTTCAGTCCGATCGGAAAAACCTCCTGAGGGAGTTTTGTAGCTTCGGGAGGAAACATTCACTGTCGTAGAAAAAAAAAGAATTTGAGATGAAGATTATCAGGCAACTATGATATAATGTACTAACACTCATGTCTGAGTCAAACCAATATTTGTAAAAGGAGGAAATAATATATGATTGTTTGCCTATAAGGTAGAGAAAAACATGCAGATTTTCTTTAGGCACACTACTCGAAATAATTGGCGAAAAAATATAATTGTTTTACTAATTTCCTTCTTATTGAGCCCTGAAGGATTTGCGGTTGTCAACATGAAAATATGTCGTTTGGCGTAGATAAAGTCCTATGGGACCACCAGAAGTAATTGTTGAAAAATTAGAGTTCTTTTACAATTTGCGTATAAATACAGCTTTTGGATATATAATGTAACAAATACAGCGTAAAAAAATCACCAGGCTGTGCTAGACAGCCATTACAAACTACAAATGCTCTCTACCCTAGTCGTAGCAAGGCGTGTGCGGGGCTGTGTGAAAAGGAAGCCTCGAAAAAAATGTAATAATATATAAGAAAATAATAATGATATGGAAGAAATAACCTATAGGCCATGATATTTCGTATGCAAGTAGAAGAAAGTAATAGGTTTTCCTTTAACAAGGGGTAAAATTAAATATCATATATTGGTGAGTATTTCGATATTTCTGTATATTTATGTATTTTTAGCATTTGGGTATATCCTTATAAGTAGTAGCAAAATTTCTGATATTTTAAAGTAGTGCTTTCAGTACTTTTTACATCCCTAGTGTGATCACAAACAATTCCAACCACTAACTCAATTTCACCTGAAGCGGCAACTACCGTTGTCTTCTTCCTTTATTGTCCTTGCCCCCACCTGTTTTTGTTACACCATTGTCATAAGGACCTCAGTTTCTAAAGTTTAAAATGCAATAAAACATATGAATATGATACTAATCTCGCCAAGTAAACTGCACAGAGATTATTTATGATGCAGTTTTTCCTAAGACTGAAGTAGATATTCTTCGAACGAAAAATCACCTATCAGACACCATCGGCTACACGCACATCTTTTTCAAAGAGCAGACAGACCGACATCTATTACTAAACTTGTTTCAAGGTGTATTTATGGTACTTCATTTCTATTTCTACAGAATGTCTATATTACTTTACAAAGTGGTTTCTTTTCATCATTTGGAACTTAGTACTTTACTTCTTTCTAGTGCAAATGGAAATCTAACTTAACGAATCATCTATCTATTAAAATGCTAAAACAGGAATTAAAAGCGCTTGCGCTCCAATCCATAACGTTTGCTTTCAAATCTTTCATTTACGGTTATATGTGATTTCACGTTTAAAAGAGACAAACATCTTAAATTTGTGTACTTTAAGTAAATACGTTAACAAGATCTTTTTCATAAAATTTATGATATAAAATTATTGCAAAACCGTTTGTATTTTAATAAGCCTTCTCTAAAGTAAATGCACGTGAATTATGCTTCCATCTTCTCGAGAAGTAAATGATAATAAATCAAAGTAATTAGTTATATTGTTCTTATAATTTCGAAAATAAAGTAAAGAAAGGGAAATAAATTCCACCGAGGTCCCAGGCATTTACCTAGCTATATGCCAGGAGAAAAAACCTGGAATATCCTCATTTTTTATTTTCCGTGCACTGGGAATAATCCCACTGGCTACTGGTACTAGTGCCACTTTGTCCTAATCTAAGCTAACCATATTCAGTCTAACCAAACATCTTGAGGTCATTCCGTATTTTTCTTTAACAAATTGTGTGCATAGTCTCAACATAAGGCATAGTTATCCGAAGTGACATAATAGCTACTATTTGGATTATGTCGATTTTTCAGATACGATAAAAATTTGTATAGCATTGCTGTCATGTTTAATTTTAAAAATATAAGCTAGTAATATAGTAGAAAATATTTTAGTTTTGGCTTTTCTGTGCTCATGCAACAGTTATCTACGTTGAGTATTGGTAACTATATAGTATGTAAAGAAAAGAGAAAAAAGCAAGTATCGTATCTCGATAAAATATAATAATGTATTAGAAAAGTATAATGATATGGAAGAAAGAAAATAGATGCCTATAATATCTCGTATGCAAGTAGAAGAAAATAATAGGTTTTTCTTTCACATGGGGTAAAATTTAAAAAATCATATATTGGTGAGTATTTCCATATTTCTGTATAGTTCTGTATTTTCGGCTTTTAGGTCTATCAATATTTTGGTATAAGTAGTAGTAAAATTAAGGATATTTTAAAGTACTCCTTTCAGTACTTTTTCTATCCCTAGTGTGATTTTAAACAATTTAACCCACTAATTAAATTTCACCTGAAGCTCCAGTTACCGTTGTCTTCTTCCGGCCCGCTCATAAATTTTGTTAAAGCGAATAATATTTTTATTGGTTTCAGATCTATTGGTTTTTCACGAACATTAACTCCTGAAGGTTTCAAATCTCCGACGTGAACAGTTTTGTATGATCAAAATGGCTTCACATTATTTAAAATTAGCGTATAATAGAACTGAAATAAAAACAGAAAACGATCGTATTAAAGTTGAAATGAAAGCCGAAAATGAGTCATTTGAAGAATGTGATTATAAGCTACGTGCTAGTAACACTAATGACCATAAAGACCCTCTTGCAGTACATGTGGAACATAAGAAACGAGAAAGTGCAACGGAAATAGAGAATATCGATTTACAAAGGAATGAAGATGAAACAATATCAGATTGGAAACTAACTTCGAAAGCTATATGTTTGGTGAAGCGTTTACCCACGGCTAATGCATTTGAAAATGCCGAAAATTTTCGCAGTAACATCAGGCCAATATCTTCCGATCTTACAAACATCACAGAAGGGTCAAGCAGTCACATGTTTGCCACTATCGGAGACAAGGACGATGACGAAGAGGATGTTCAAGAAAAAGATAATCGAGAACTTGGTAGCAATGCACAGGCCCTGAGGTACGTTTTAGTGCATTTATTTCATCTGGGATATGTTTTGTATAAATATTTCTTTTCAACATTTGCGATACTTAGTTAAGTATTTACTTTTCCTTTATTTTAAACTCTATTATTGGAATCGCAAACATTTGAACACATAAATAATGCAACCTAATGCGTAGCGTTGTAAAAGGTAATACATTTCGGCACTGAGATAATTATGCAAAGGTAATTGTATATTGCTAGAAACCTCCTTGCACCAGGGTTGAATATCAGGATTAAAAACTTATACGGCTCTTCGTAATGTGAATATTTGGTAATACGTTTCCTATTACAGGGAAGAGTACCTCGCCGAATTATCTATATCTTTCCTCTCTCACTCAAAAAGTTTTCATGGTATAAAAATGATACTTTAATATTCATTTATATATCGGTTTTGAAACATTATTTTATATACTAAACGCCTTAATAATTAAGAATACCAAATGTGGATCACAAGAAGGAATTATCGAGTTTTTTTCTTTCTATATATATATTGACAATCTGACTGCATCTGTGCCTAAATTAATGGGGATGAAAGTGCTTAATATGATGCAGTAAGGCCGTTTCTGCCCACTATCCGAAATGGACAGGAATAAACCATAGTTTAGCGAGAGGTTAATAATAAATGAGTGAAATCAATTATCTTTAAATAACAACTATATTCTGATTAATTAATTTAAAGTGTATTGTGTGATGTTTATGCTTTTGGATACAACATGACACTCTGAGTCGCAGAACCTATAAACTTCTGAGAATTTAACATAGGCCACAACACAGCCGATGACATACCTGTTAAGTCTGTTGTTGGAACCATGGGCGATGATTGAACTGGAACTCGATGTCCGGTATCCAGCTGTCACCCGACAACTGGATGTCGTCTGGTCTCGAACCTGCGACCGAGGTATCTTGGAACCTCGTTCAGCTTCTTCGTAGGATGTTCGTGCCTCAATCGCTCTATCCAAACTTCGATCAAACTAGTACTCCAAACTGCCCGTATACTGCCATCTATACTGTCTCTGAACTGCCTCCCTGATCCAACAAAGAATAGCTTCTTATTCCATCTTCCAGACGATGGAATGTGTCCCCTCAACTTTGGAATGACGTCAAAATGTCACAGCTGTTAGCAACTTTCATTTCTCGATTGTTGTGCCATGTCCAAAATTCTCAGACAATTCATTTCTGCTAAACTGCATATTATGTCATACCCGAAATGTGTATTTGTGAACAAAGCTGAGTACACAAAATATTTTATAACAACATAGAGCTTACACGCTCTTTTCTTAAATTCTGTCTTTTCATCATTATTTACACATTATGTCTAGACGACATATAAACAATAACAAACATCATGCGTAATTACTTACAGCATGACAATGTTTACTTTTTCTGATTCTGATTAAACACAACATAATTTTATCTTATTAAGAATTTGAATCAGATTAACTTTTACAATAATAACAATAAAATGATATTAAAAATTGATTACTTATCGGATCCATCCACATGCCCCCTTTTCAAAGCTAAGGTAGCATCGATACCGATTAGATCTCCGTGGAGATCGGCTTTTATTTATTTATTTTAAAACAATAATTATTTTATTAACATAATATCTCTTTCAGCAAATGCAATTAATCATTTTTAACATATAAATAATGCTTCTTTGAACTATTTATCTTAAAAACAAAAATCTTCCTCTATTTAATCACAATATTCATCTTTAATTCATTTATTCAATTTCTTTGTTTATTTACGTATTTTTTTTCAAGTGTTCATTCTATCCAAATAGCTCTTAGAACGCATTCTTGCGCCATCTGTTATCAAAACCTTGAACTTCTTGAAGCTCAACTCTCACAACTAATGATAAACTAGCAATTCGTTTCGCACCTCCAAAGGATGGTATTTCCTTTCCGGATGTCCATGCATACTTCTTTATCATACTTTCCAGCTATAATGTTTTCCTTGCTCTTCAAGAATATAATCTTACCAGATCTGTTTTCCTTTTTTTCACTACTAAAACTGTAACTCAATATGCGAAAACACTAATATTTTTACTGCACACTTTTTATGATTTTCTTTCACTCAATCATCACTACAAAAACCAAAAAAAAATTTCACTTTTGCCAAAAACTACACCAACTCCCACAATCTGTTCTTGTGGAATTGGCTACACTTGCTTCACTTCAACTCACTGATGATTCAGTTTTTTTCTTTTTCTTTTCTTTTGCCAACCTTGACCATCAACTACGTGGCCTAGTTTTTACTTCAACCACGTCAGTCTGCAATCATTTCCTTCCATTTCACAAGTTGTGAACAATATTCGAAATGTCGATCAATTTTCGAACAATTGATCTGTCATCGATCCAGTCCTTGACCTATGATAAAAAGTCATCTATTATCAGTACTACAATCTGAGAATGTCATATCTTTTAGTTTACTGGTGTTATGTGTTTTCGTGTAGTGTATTTTCAATATCTTTAATGACCTGCTGCTTCATGAATTACGTCTAGATTACTATTTGGTAAGTACAACTATTAATTAATTACATTTACATTTAAATTATTATTATTATTATTATTATTATTACTATTCGCGTTATGTTATTTAAATTACATTATTTATTTAATTCACAATTTATTTAATTTCCCTGACTAGTGATAACTAAAACCAAAACCTGTTTGATCGATGGAATTCCACATTTCCTTGGAATTCGAACACGGACTTTGGATATTTAATGGCGGTCCACCTCGCCATCCATCTCTAAACAAGATTTGTTTCTAGTTACCTTATTAACAAAAAAAAATTATCTATTAAAATTACATTATATTACTTTTCTTTATTTATTTCTATTCTCTTTATTTTTTTTCAAAATATTATTCTTCTTCACACTGTTAAATGTTCTCTTTTTTTTCAACAATCGGTATTGTATTACGCACTATAGTCAAAATATCACTTAACTATACTTGTTCGTCAATATTCGGTGTAAAATTTACATTACCTGACCGGCAGATAATTAAATTTTAATTAATCTTAAAATTCGGTATTCTTACTCTCTATCAATGTATCGGCTTATTTTCGTTGTTGGTAGCTAATCAACAACCAATTATTTTTGCCATCGTCTATATCCATGTATTTTTCTCGTCATAAATCTATAAATATTACTTGAAGTACTTAACTTAAGTACGCACACTATATTATTCTAAATTAAATTAAATTAAATGCAATAGGCCTCATCTTTGAAACGATTTCTCTAATCTCGTATATAAACGAAGATATTTCTTTATCGTCTCCAATTATTTCTCTATCTTTGTTAAGGGTAACTCTTGATCAGTCATAGCTGTATCTTTTTCTTCCCAAAACTTATTTCTTACGTACTATATTCTATAATATATTTCTTCAATATTATTACTTCTTAGCGCTTATCTATTTATCTCTATATACTTCATCTATTTCTATATAATATCTCATATTCTCATATATCTCATATATTTCATATATCTCATATTATTTATCTATAATCTTCTCAATATTTACATTTCTCTATATATGTATATTATTTGTCTAACTCAAGTATATTTTTACGTCATATCCATTATTATTTCTACATTGTCACTATTTTCTATCTGCTATCATAGTTTATCTCTCTATTCGTCTATTTCACTATTTCTCATTCTCTCCAATCCTTACTTCCTTCTTTCCTCTCAATCCTAATGATAATAAGTGTGAATGACATGTTGCTTATTTTACTACTACCTCTAGGCCTGGAACAAAACCTAGTTACAACTAGACTTGCCAACCTCTTTTCTATTATTCTTCTAAAAATTACTTTACATTACTATTCATGATATTTCATGCTTTTCCTCTTACTATGCACTTATAACTAACTAACTAACTAACTCTATGGCCTATGGAACCCGGAGGTTCAGTGCCGCGTTCACAAAAGCTCTCCACTGACTTCTATCCTTAGCTAATTGCATCCAGTTTCTACTTTGTATTCCTATCTCTGCGAGATCCATCTTAATATTGTCCTCCCATCTGCGCCTAGGTCTTCCTAATGGTCGTTTTCCTATGGGTCTACCAGTCAAGACTTTGAAAGCGTTTCTACTTTCTTCCATTCTAGCTACATGACCTGCCCACCTAAGCCTCCTAGACTTGACGACCCTAACAATGTTGGGTAAACCGTATAAACTATGTAGTTCCTCGTTATGAAGCTTCCGCCATTCCCCATTCTCGTTCCTCTTGGGTCCGAATATTCTTCTCAGGATCCTGTTCTCAAATACTTTCAGTCCATGTTCTTCCCTCAGAGTAAGCGACCATGTTTCACAACCATACAGAACAACAGGCATGATTATCGTTTTATATATTTTAAGCTTCAAATTCCTCGACAGAATTCGCGACGACAAGAGATTTTGAACCGAATAGTAACACGAATTCCCTGCTTTTAGTCGACATTTAATTTTTTCGTGAATATGATTTTCGTCTGTTAATATTGATCCTAAATATTTGAAAGTATCCACTTTATCAAAAGTATTATTTAATATTTTAACGCCTCCACAATTTGCCGTATTACGGTCCCGACGCACTTCCATGTATTTAGTTTTCTCACTATGCACTTATTCCTAACTTAAAACGAAATTTTGAACTTTTAATTTAGAACTCTTCGGAATATTCTAGATAAACTAGACTCACTAAAAAAATTGTCACCGCTTTACAAATGGTAAACGAGGCATCTATTTCTCTCTGTATCTGTCTCTTCTTGCTTTACCATCGAAGACTTATGTGAATCTCTACAAAAATTATTCTCATCGACGTTTTGGACACTCCCACTTTGAACTCAACGAGAATGTGACTTCCCGTCTACCTAGTATTTTCCTCTAAGAAAATTTGCCTAATTCATTTCTGTTTTTCTTCCAATTACTATATTTTAATACAACTAAAGTCATTATTCACCAGTTATTATCATCATTCTTTTTTTTCATTCGTCTAAACTTTGCCTCTTAAATCGTAGACTTTATAATCTCCTATATTTCTTTTTTATCGATAGCTTAAATAATCTCATAGTTCTTCATTACGTTATAACTAATATTACTTATTTCTTCTCTATTAAAATAATTACTTCTTTATATTCTTTATGTTCACCTAATCTCTTTATCGTTTAAATTTTTATCTTCATTTATTAATTAATTTATCTCATTATTTATAATCTTTAGCATTATTTATTACCTATATTTAAATATATGTCTTAATCCTATTTTCTTCTAGCCTACTTAATTCTATTTTATTCTAGCTTACTTAACTCTACAATAATAACCTAATACCCATATCAATACTAAAATATTAACTTATGTCTAACTTAAATCTTACTGTATTTCTAACTATATTTACCTATAATAATAATAACGGAAAATTCCCAAAATATTAAATAATAATATATATGTCTACTAATAACAGTAATCCTAACTATGTACATCTACTTTACATAACTACTAATTCACTCTATTGAAATAGCTTAACATTTCTTTGTATAAATAGCTCGGCAAATGCTGCTACATCTAATGCCGTTTTATCATTTGCAATGATAAACTTGGCTTCTTTTTCATACTTTGCCATAGTTGGAATTACTTCCGCAATTATAATTGCTTGTGAACATTCAAACCTGGATCTAAATATTTCCAACCACTGGTTCACCATAATCTGGTGTTTGCAACCCTTAAAAATTGCACATATTTTATACCTATGACCTTCCGTTTTAATAATGAAAAACGTTGCCCCATGCAACGCACTACACGTCTCTGATATATTCGAAATTGTGGCGAGCACATGACGCCTCATCCCAAGCTCTACTAAATCTTCCATACTGAAATTATTTTCTGTGAATCCCATGACATAATAATTAGTATAGACTTTGTCAACTATGTTTTCTGTTATTTGCTTTTCCACAATACTTCCAAACGTAGGATTGTACTCGACGAAATGTCGCAGTACCCGTTGGTCTAATAAATAAAACCTCGTGTTGGTAAACAACGTCGCGGGCTTTCCATTTCCTTTTAACACAGGATAATGAATCCTGTTGTTATTCAATAACGACAACATTTTTCTTACTATTCTAGAGGGTGGGTGGGCGGGATTATTTCTTATTAAATTTTCACTCTAATGTTTAAATTTACATTTGGGGATCTCCACTAATATCACTAATGTGATATACTGTCTCCAACATGAGACTAATTTATATCTTTACTACGTACTAAGATCGAAAGCTCACAGCATCTCAAACCATGACAATACGTTGGGATCTTAAAGGCGTAAGCCATCAGCATACTCCACCATGACAAGTTGTTTATTTGACCTTTAAATTCTAACCTAGATTGCCCTACTGGGGTCGAACCAAGGACTACCTTAACCATTTCAATGGTGGGTTAGTAAGAAATTTAAAATGCTATACCTCCCGGAAATCGAACCAAAGGTCGCCTCCACCATTTCAATGGTGGGTAACTAAAACTTTAAAATACTAGACCTCCCGGTAATCGAACCAACGGTCGCCTCCACCATTTCAACCTCCCTGCATCGGGTCTATAAGTTAATGAGGGCTGAAAGTGCTTAATATGATGCAGTAAGGCCGCTTCTGTCCACTATCCGGAATGGACAGGAATAAACCATAGTTTAGCGAGAGGTTAATAATAAATGAGTGAAATCAATTATCTTTAAATAACAACTATATTCTGATTAATTAATTTAAAGTGTATTGTGTGATGCTTATGCTTTTGGATATAACATGACACTCTCAGTCGCAGAACCTATAAACTTCTGAGAATTTAACATAGGCCACAACACAGCCGATGACATACCTGTTAAGTCTGTTGTTGGAACCATGGGCGATGATTGAACTGGAACTCGATGTCTGGTATCCAGCTGTCACCCGACAACTGGATGTCGTCTGGTCTCGAACCTGCGACCAAGGTATCTTGGAACCTCGTTCAGCTTCTTCGTAGGATGTTCGTGCCTCAATCGCTCTATCCAAACTTCCATCAAACTACTACTCCATACTGCCCTCTATACTGCCCGTATACTGCCATCTATACTGTCTCTGAACTGCCTCCCTGATCCAACAAAGAATAGCTTTTTATTCCATCTTCCAGACGATGGAATGTGTCCCCTCAACTTTGGAATGACGTCAAAATGTCACAGCTGTTAGCAACTTTCATTTCTCGATTGTTGTGCCATGTCCAAAATTCTCAGACAATTCATTTCTGCTAAACTGCATATTATGTCATACCCGAAATGTGTATTTTGTGAACAAAGCTGAGTACACAAAATATTTTATAACAACATAGAGCTTACACGCTCTTTTCTTAAATTCTGTCTTTTCATCATTATTTACACATTATGTCTAAACGACATATAAACAATAACAAACATCATGCGTAATTACTTACAGCATGACAATGTTTACTTTTTCTGATTCTGATTAAACACAACATAATTTTATCTTATTAAGATTTTGAATCAGATTAACTTTTACAATAATAACAATAAAATGATATTAAAAATTGATTACTTATCGGACCCATCCACAATATATATATATATATAAGATCCTTGCACGAATTATCGAGTTTTATATATGACGTTACAGAATTCTTTCACTTATTGTGATTGCTTTAATATTGATGTATCATTAACGAACTCGTACTAGACCAACCATAAATTCAACTTTTCCTCTTTTACAAGTAGCTTATTTTATTATATGGCTTATTAACTTAACTTGTAAAAGTTCGTTTCTTACAAGGTTATATCTTGAGATGGAGTGTCTCATAATATGCACTTGTACCGTCCGCAAAGCTAATAGATAAAAAGGTTTTTTCTTGCTACTTTTGTATGACATTTGTAGGTAAAATAATATGTTCTGTTAAAAAAACGCTTTCCTTTGTTCTTTGAACATTGACCATGTTACAAGGTCAAGGTTGCTCACTGGAGAAGTCATCACCTCCGGCCGGCATTGGGGCTACTGGTTCTGTCCCAAATCACGATGGTTCCTTCGGTTTCTTGGAGTTCTGACGTGTTCTCACTGTCCTCTTTGCACTATTGTTATGCGTTTCATCTTCTCCTTTAGCCAGCGTTCATAAACATGGGATGTTTAAACTTAAAATAACCATTCTACAAATAAATGTTACAGTTACGTAGCCCAAGGTAAGAGAATCTAAGAGGATTGAAATTCTATTGAAATCGATAGGATTTAATAACATTACAAAGAGAAATAAATTATGAATACTCAACTACTTTCTTTCGATTTTTTCAAGCGAATACATTACTTCGATACTTCAGTTTGCTTAGGTATAGACAGCAATGCCTATTCTATAACGAAATGTTATCAAGTTATAACTTTAGGGTTTTTTCTTTGTATTTAATGATAATTAGTCACATAACCGTTAATGGTAATTAGTCATAGTCAGAAATATTGAAACTGGTGCTTTGTAATTGTTTAATGAAATGGTAAGCAAACACTATTAATATAACGTGTGCTTTTGTACGTTTATTAAATAAGTAAGCATTCAATTATTTCAATGATTTGGAGTAAGAAATTGATTACCTCGAAATTTTGAGTTTCAAGTAGACGACTTTTGATAGAAAGTGTGAGATAAAAAAGAGAATGAAGAAGAACGAAAATATTTAAGACTTTCAGTAACAGACTGACTTATGTAGGAAGTGACTTCAATTTACCCTCACTGAAACTTTGCTTCTGCGTGCACTTTTGACTCTTGCTTTTAGGCAAGCTATAACCCAT
Organism: Thermobia domestica; assembly: GCF_964235325.1. Lineage (NCBI taxonomy): Eukaryota > Metazoa > Arthropoda > Insecta > Zygentoma > Lepismatidae > Thermobia > Thermobia domestica. Next base: position 297,600,088 of record NC_137461.1, on the reverse strand, counting down.
ATTCAACCTGCATATATCATAATGGCGTGATGTACAGTTACTGTAGAGGAAAGGCTCGTTTTAGAATTAGCCATAAAGATTCACATTCTGGATGTCAACGTTCTTTCTGTTTTCTTCCCTCTCACCACGTAAAATTTATTTCAATCATGTATTACATTTAAATAAGTACACATAGAAATGTTAATATATAATGATCATTTTCGGCAAATGTTTCTTAGACGCCGAACATAACAGATGAAGGTTGACAACAGTGGTTGCTAAGAATGGTAGATCATAGTATTTACTAAGGTTAAGGTACATATTTGGTTTAGTGGATCGTGGTGTGAAGTAGTGAGTGTTTCATGGATGAAGTTTTTATTGACTCATGCTTTTCGGATACACACATCACCTTTTTAAATCTGAAATATATTTGACAATTTTCTAATATTTTTTTTTGTCCGAATAAAGTGTTCAATAGAAGAACAATATTAAGATTACACGTTACAGTAGTGATGAGTAATGTATAATGTTAACTTTCTTACCGATATTTCGGATGGAAATCTCGAACTCCTTGCATTGGGATGTTTAAGCTCTTCTCTAAAGGTTTTGGTTATTAGCATTTTATTGATAGTATTTCGGTGGATTCACTAATAACTAATTAAACGTGTAATCCACCTATATTTAACACAATATTACCCTATGCGTTCCAGCACTGATGATTCATTACTACTAAGAATAGATAGAAAACTTCTCGACTGGAATGCTTACAATTAAGTATTAAGTATTCCATCTTCTAACAGTCCTACCGGTAACGAAATGTTTTTCTCTATTTTTCGAAGAAGTAAGAAGGAAAGTCTAACTAAACGAGTGGATGAAATAACAGGTGAAGTGGCCACACGTATTCAAGAGGTCAGAACATGTTTGGAGTATAGAACGTGAGTTAATGAGAAATATAAGCAATATGAATAAACAAGTATGTAAGGTAACCCAACAATTATCCCAACGTATAGATGAAACAAGTAAGCATTTCAATGATGTTAATACCTGTTTAACAAGGCAACTTGAACAACTAAAAGAGAGTATAGATGAAGATATCGATAAGATAAGGGAAACTAAACAATGACATGACAATTATGCAACAAGAAGTAACCCGAGTTGAAGCAGATAATGAAGTGCTATCACAAAAAGAATAGATGACCTTGTTATTTGTCAGGATAATATAAACGCGCGTACCTCTAGTAATCATGACAGTGAATTATGGCGAAGTGAACAGTGCAAATCCTGTTAAGATTGATGAACAACACTTTAGTTTTGATTATTGTAGAGTTGGCAAACGTAGCAATGACAGTGTAAAAGTATTTTACGACTCTGATCAATGTGTGATAGCTTCAAAGAAGTCCCGTTGTAAAACAAGACCTTCACAAAGCAGTAATGCAGGGGAAGAGCGATGCAGATTTTTCCATAAAAGGAAGAAGGAAAAGCATGTGAATGATTCTCTTTTGTATCATATGGGAGATCCAGGAAGAGAGAGATAGGCAGAAGAAATATATTATGGGACACCAAGTGACATAGACGTCATACCCGTACTGGATAAGAAAAGTCATCCTATTAAGATGAGCCGATTACCAGTCAACCTGACTGAAATAAAGCACTTCACAAGATTTAGTGGACAACCCAATAGACCCCTAGTGCTAACCTTCTTAGCGAGAGTTGAAGTAGCTGCCATTATGAACTTGTTAAATCAACAATTTCTTCGAATAATTCCTCTAATATTTGATGACCCGCCGAGGAGTTAGCTCAAATTGTAAAGGAAGCCTTTTCATTATATCAGAAGTTAGTGAACCCATTGATATAGACGCGTCTATCTTCACCAGTTGTGGCAAGTAAATTGACTGTATGCAGAAATTAGCATTTTGACACTCGCAAGTAACCTACTGTAAGGAATTTGATACACATAAATTGCAGCAATTGCAAGAATTATGTCCGAATACACCTGAACCTCACATTCTCTCGGACATCATGGCAACTAGGTTGAAAATACAGTAAGGTATTGGTCTTTTCACCGGTATATTCCTTTCCGGGAGCGAGTAGAGTCTCTACGAATGGGGAAGGAATTAGGAAGTTTGATATATATGAAAAAAGTTATCAGACGACATGCAACAATAAGGTAGATCGACTGATTCTTCAGCAAGAAGTAATGCCTCAGGAAACAAACATGGGACCAAGACCACGAAAAGGACGATCTCCATGGAATGGCAAGTAGAAAAAGATGGGAAAGCGCAACTGGAAGCCAAACATCTGATCAAGAAGATTCACTCACAAATGAACCAGGAATACCCTCAACCCAACTCTGTGATATTAATACATATAAACCCAAAAAAGAGTCTCGTAGTCACACAGCATTTTGAACATCCAACAGAGAAGACCACACGTGGTAATGACCAGGCTTGCTCACAATCTAACCATTGATCGGGAGACTGTTAAGACGCATTGATAGTGGTCCATATCGACAGCGTGTGGAAAATGATATTATTGCAATACAGAGGTATCTTATTTGTTCTGCCCACACCGCAAAGGGAGAAATAGAGGATAAGAGTGATGTAGAAGATGAGGAAAGAAGCCAAGATATTATAGATAATTCATCCATTTCACAAGCAAGATTAACATTTCCATAAACGGAGTTTAGTACCAAAGGCTATTGAACAGCGGCAGTGAAGTTTCTCTTATGACTTGTGATGCATGGAGGCGCGCTAGCTACAATGTGACGCACTCTCGATTGTTATGTGCCAGCGATGTATTTTGCAGAGAAGGCCAGGAGAGTGTTAGGCGAGATTCAGATATTGGTCTCAATAGGTAGTGTTCAAATTAACGTCCAAGCGTTTTTCGTATGGGCGCTGAGTGTAGAGATTTTTTTATGATGCATTGATGCAGTAAAGAAATTAGGCGCTGCTTTGAATTTCAATCATCCAATTATTAGAATTCGAGGACAGGATGTGAGTAAAATAATCCGTATGCTTCTTCTTCTATCAGAAGAACTACTAAAAGCAGTATTGAAGACTCTTACTTGGTACAATACTTAAGGCCAGACAACACAATTGGGTTAACTGATCGTGTTACTGAAAGAAAGAAAGAGACGCGTGAGTGCAATGAATCAGCTGATTCCTTAAATCAGACGCAGAAAGAAGGTTAAGGGATTAATCGATGAATTAAGGGAAATGTTCCAAGATCATCATGGATGACGTCATAAACTTACATTTAAGGTAGAGGTGAATGCACAAGATTCCATAGCAAGAAACAAAAATCCTACTCCACTGAAGTATAGATCTCGAATTAGAGAAGAAATCAAAAAAATGTATGAAGCTGGAATTTTACAATCAAGTGTATCTACCTATTCTAACCCCATTTTCCAAATTAAAATGTGTTTGGGTGTGAAAGAAATGAAAAACATATCCGACTAAGACAGTTGAAGGAGCAATTGATAACGTTTATTAAAACTAGGTATAGCAAGTTTCTATCTCAATTGGATTTTCTTCTCTTACCATGCAATGCAATTACACCCTATTTCGCGACAATTTACTTTTGAAGAAAAAAAATAGAAATTTACGGTTGTGCAGTACGGATACATCAATGTATCAATACAACTGGTTGCAGCATTCCAAAGAATATTGCCAAAACAGGAATTTGGTAAAGGAGTCGGTAGATACGTAGACTACGTATATTTATCTCATGACACCCTTGATGGGAATACAATAATTAAGAACATTAATTGCATGTTTGAAAAAAGCCAGTATTTACGTGAGTCTCGAGAAGTGAGCTAAATGTCGATCAACTCGGAAGTTCCTTGAATACATTATCTCTCCAGCTGGAGAGAGAAGGATGTGCAATCTAACTCCAATAGTAAAGTACACAAGGCCTGTAAGCATAAGATCGCTACAACGATTCCTAGGTTTCCTTCAATATTTAGTATACTTTTTTGAGAGCTTGTCCGGAGTTGCCGCACCGCCTTACGCATTTTTAGAAAAGGGAAGAAAATGGTTGTGGACAGAATAGTGTGAAGCGTCATTTATTAGATTAAATCAAAGGATTTTCGAACAAGTAAAATTAGCACCGCCAGACCTTAATGTTGGGTTTATGTACAGGCGTGACACATCCCATATATCACTAGCCACCTCTTTAGAACAAGAACAAGATGGAAAAATGAGAATAATCCAATCCTGACGTATTCAAGGTGAGCATCCCAAAAAAACGCTTGTTTCAGTACTGTTAGTCTTACCATGACGAAGGCCATTGAGGAGTTGATCGAACCATCGCCACGATACAACAAGCTTTGTATTGAAAAAACACGAAACCAAATATGACTTGTTGCATCACTGATTACAGAAAATGTACGGAAACAAAAGACGACTATTACCCTATTGTGAAATTGATCGAATCATCACATTAATGTCAGACAAATTGTGTATATTGATTTTCTACGACAATGGCCCCCATCAACCAAAAATGCAGATATATACTATATGTTTCAGAATAATTTGCGGTATATTTGGTCACATATCCACATCGTAAAGCCAACACCCAGGTTGTTATTAGGAGCTTGCAGGACTATTTTGAGCACTTAGACCGACCCGAAATTTTATGTGAGAATGCTTCGGTGGTCTACATACACCCCTTTACTGAAGTGAGGGGAATTTAGGCATCAAGATACATTACACAATAAGGTATCGTCCGAGCAATAACTTCACCGAAAGGTAACATCTAGATCTTCTAAGACTCTTTCAAATGATAGTTAACGAAGATCACTAGATATGGTATCAGCATCTTCAACCATGCCTGAGATTGATTTATAGCGATAGCGTGTCAAGTTCGCTAGGTGTATCTCCAGCATCCCTAATGTTAAATATAGATGAGCATGCTGCTCTTACGAGACTTTTGAACAGTAACTCAATAAGGAATGTGACGACCCTGATTATCTCAAGAGTGGCAAGAAATGTTACTGAAATCAGAGCAGAAGAATGTAAAATTGAAGAGAAGGAATGAATAACATAATTCGAATCAAGATAAGAAGCAGATCTTATTTTCATAAAAGAACATCATCTAAGTAAACATGCAGAAGCTAAGTCGTTAAATATTTTTAGAGGCCCGTATATCTGTAGAGACACATTTAGTGATAAGGTAGTTCAGCTTGTAAATCCTAATGATGGGAATACACTACCCTTTGAGTCGGTAGATAATTGTCGATTATGCAAACCATCTGAACACACCGAGAGAATGCTTTGAAATAGCAAATCAACATATGCAAAATAACGTTAATAACAATTGAACGATTAAAAAAAGATATTGTTGCGAGCTCAATCTCCTAGTTGCAAGTTCCAGATTATATCTGATATTTTGCATTATTATGTATAAACACTTGCGTAAATTAACAATCAGCTTCATCTATACCGCTAGGGTCCTCGAACTACTCTCAAGAAGTTCGGTCCTTGTTCGAGACAATTTATTACCAGTCAGAAAGACGATAATAGCAGTGACGTTGGGAATACAGATAGTTGGGATTGATGGAAGTTCCAAACTTGACAGGAAATAATTTCCCACGCTGGAAGCAGGAGAAAGCAGAGGGTAGTATGGAACAACCATCCGTCAGTGTATGTGAATAATAAATGTTCAAATATTAAGTGGACGTTCTATATGTTGGATGTATCTACAATAATACTGTAAAAGTGATAGTGTGTATGCCGATATTTGTTGATATAAATAGTCATCGATTTGTGTCGGTGTATTGCTACGTCCAATGGTATACGTAAAGAAATTTATATAAAGGCTTTCGATAGTAAGAGTACGGGATATAAGATAATGTATCGAGTGGATTACTACATTTTTTAATATTTACATTATTGTTGTATAAGTGAGGGTATTCAAATCAATAGTAACTCATATCGGGTTTTCTAAAAATGGCGCCCACGGACCACAGTATACTATTCTACAGGTCACAATATAGCAGAAATGCAATATGGTGAATTGCCTTCCTCGGCCTTTTTCAGCCGCTATGGAGAACTAAACTTTTTCTATATGGTAACATAATTAAAACACTACACTGGTAAACAAGATTGTTTTATACATTCAATTAAAAACTACATGATACGCCTTGACCTAACTAAGATCCACATTATGTTGATTGGGCACCGTCAAAGAAAGCTTGAACAAGACCATTAAATACCTCAAATTTACACATTTAAAGAAATATTGTTTACAAGAGTCGCGAATGAACTTGAAACAACGTTCAAACTACCATAGATGTATTAAATTACGTTTTATGTAGTTGTTAATAGGTGGCAGTCCAAAACAATTGATCGGAAGTATGAAAACAAATAAAAGCGAAACTGCGTACTGATCTACTTCAGACCTACGCATGAATATGTATATTAGTATTTCTCAACTTTCTCCAGGCATTTGAAGTTTAATAGATTATATTAAATAATTTAGGAAACAGAAAATTGATCTTGTATTAACGCCATCGAATTTTCAGTAAGTATTTTGTACCTTTTACATTAAATACGAGTTTGGTTAGCTTAGGTTAAAAGAGTAAAGTGCTGCTTAGGCATAAAAATCGTTACCTGTACTAAGCTTTTTTAAAAATCTGATTATCCATATAACGTACTGATGACAGAATTACACTCAAGAAAAAATCGAACTGTTTCTCCTAATTTTGTATAATAGATGGCAATGACTGTCTTTTCATGTTATTTATGCTATGGCATCGGAGACTGTTTAAAAAAGGATAAAAACAGGAAACCAAACGAAACAATGATAATACTTTTTCAGCTAATGGACTTACCGCCCATATCTGCATCAGACTTTTTACACAAACTTATCCCATATTTGGTACTGGTTTAGAATAACCCGTCAAACAAATAGCAATTTTACTGTTAAAATTTGTGAGTGCATATGAAAGAGGATTGCCTGGGACAAGGATTTCCACTGTCGGAACATGCTTGTATAATGTAGGAAACATTTCCACAGTTGGAACATGCTTGTATAATGTAGGAAACAAGTATTTTATGTTTGGAAGTTAAATGTTACCAGTATCAAATCATTACAAGGGCTATAGTTGAATTCAAATGAGTGAATGTTAGTCAAAGGATTGTTTCACTATTCTTATTTATGCATTATTCTTATTCTTGTGTTTCCTGCACTATAACCTCCATCAATGACGCGCCTGCTCCCTATGGACGTATTCTTGCGTGGGCCCTGTTCTACCCTCCTGCCCTGATACTGTTAAATATCATTCTCGATATTAGTTTTTTTCCATTTCGTATATGTAGCATAAGTTTGAATGTGCTTTTTTACTTTACGGGAAATACCTCATAAAATTAATTACGTGCATATGAACGCAACTCCTACCTTAAGAAATAACTTCTAAAACACTACGTGTAAATTTCGTGATAGAAGAATTGCATATATTATAACAGCATAGCATGTCATCTCCAGGCAGTGTTTCTTCCAGATTTGTTTTTTGGGGGCACTAATCCCCGGAGCTCTGACAGTCCCCACGCAGCAAAACAAATTAATACGTTTATTATATAATAAAAATAGAATAGTACCAGCAGTGCCCCTGGCGGAATACTGAGTGCCCCCCCACGGAACATTATTTCAGAAAGAAACACTGTTTCCAGGGTACCTCAATTTGCGGGCATATTATCAATCTGTACGTAATTATTTATTATAATCCCAGATTAACAACAGTACAAAACGTCTTATTGAAGCAAGAAAAGTGATATATATATTATTTGATTGGCTCTTCTTTCTTAATCTACACCCGATATTTTTGTATATTAAGTTCTCAAATTTGTATTATTATACTTATCAATTAACCCTTTTCTTGGCAAGGAGACTTGTGTTGCTCAGAAAAATATTGGATGCGACTTCCGTGCCATTATAAAATAATAGAGAATTGCACATGTTAGTTACATGTTTTATTTAGACAAGGCTGTGATGTAATGTATCCCATAGGATACATTGCCAAATAGGTATTCAAAGAACGAAATATGTTCCAAAAAATTATGTATACCAAAGGATACATTGTCAAGAAAAGGGTTAATCAAAATTTAACATAGTTATAAGGATGCAAACACTGTAAGTACCTACAGTAAATCGTTTATATTATCAACAATAATATTAACAATATCTTCCAGTGCGAATATTTGCTTTTCAGTATGCATACGTTCAATATCAGATAATTGTGGAAAAGAGTAATAAAAAGATATTTATTGAACAACTGCTGCTCTGTCTCACGACGCCATCATAGTTGTTTTGTATTTTCGTGGAATCATCTCGGGCGCTGATTGGCTTTTGAATGCACTTGAATTATATTGCTTAGAACATGACTGAAACGAAATCTCTTGAACGAAACTATTGAATTCAAGACAAAAATGACGTCTTTTTCATCAAATACTCTTGAATGGTCTTGAACAAGAGTCTTGTTCAAGCTTTCTTGGATCGTCTACAAGCAGTATTAGAGATACACAATATCTGTATACAATGCAACTATACCAATATATTAGCCACAAAACCTACCTGCTTCCTCATTGGTCGGAACAAATAGCCAGTTAACGACGCCCGTTGAAGACATAGACACCCAAAAATATGAATACTCAACAAATAAGAGAACACTTCAAAATAACAAGAAAAATATCATGAATCAGCATTAACGTATAATTCCCTGTATTTGTCAGGGTGGTAAAATGAATAATGATGAAGGGTGGTATAATGGCAAGGTTAAATAATTAATAGATGGTCAGTATGAATTAGTGGATAAGAAGAAAGAAGAGATCATACAAGAAATAAAGGAAGAAGAATGGGGTCAAAAAGTGGGTAAATGAATAAAGGAGAATACCAGTGTTAAAAGGTTTTGCAAAGATTCACTGAAAGGAAGTGAAATTAAGACCAGTGATGGATTGTAAGAATAATTAATTTGAACCATTGGAGACTGATTTAATACCAGTTTTAAAGTGGATAAGAGACAGGACTCATTGGTAGTTAAGGAATATAGTGAGGTAATAGACTACATAACTAATGCTGTAATTGAAAACAATTGTATTTTGTTTAGTCTGGATGTCCATGGGGGAAGAAAGTATGAAAAATTTTTAACGGGAGAACATAAGAAAAGATCTCAACTTATGGGATTTTAGTTTTTGTAAACTGAAGAGTGACATATAAAGAATTAAGGAAGGTTTGAGTATAGGGTCTAAGGTAAGCCCTGTGTTATCAGATATCATTATGGAAGAAGAAGGTAATGGAGAAGGGAAGATCAGGTATTTGTGTAGGTGTGTTGGTGACTGTTTTGGGATTTGGGAAGAGTCTAAAGAAGAGATATTGGATTTTGTAAAAATCATTTGAGGATTAGGAAAAACGCATAGAGTTAGTGCTTGAGATAAAGAAGTAATGTATTCTTTGTTATCTGGATGACTAAAGAAGGGAGAAGAATTAGAACACAATGGTACCAGAAAGAATTCAATGCGGTTATTTATTGTAATAAAAAAACTAGTGTGGACAAAAGCAAAAAATCTAATTTTATAAGAATTATGATGACACGAATTACCAACGTTAGTAACAAAAATGTAGAGGACAACATTGAAAAGTTTGGAAAGCAGTTATATGAGAATGGGTATAAAGATATTTTTAAAGCTTCTGTGGGTTTCGCGAAAGATAAAAAATGGGAGGAAGTTAAAGAAGTAATATGGAATGGTATTATTGAGTTAGAGTAGGAAACAGAAGTTCTTAAAATGATGCTAAGAAAGCAGGGTGTGAGAACGTACAGAAAAGGCAGTAGAAGGTTGTTAGAGTTAGTGAGAAGTAAGGGAAAAGATTCAAAGCAAAAGGAGAAGAAAGGTGTTATATACTGTATAAAATGTTTAGATTGTGATATGAAATATATGGAGAAAGGGGTAAATTTTTGAATGAAAGAGTTAAACAACATAAGAGTGATAACATAAAAGTGATGTAAATATAGTAGAGAAATTAATGCTATATACAAACATGTCAATAGGACATAAGGTGTACTAGGAGAAGGTTATTATCTTAGAATATGAAAAAAGTATGTTTCCGAGGAAGTGGAAGGAGGCACGGCGGGTAGAAAAAAGAGATAAGTACTTAATGAACTGGAGTAAAGGCTTGAGTGTTAATACAGAATGGAAAACGCTCATTCACAAATGCAGGGGATTGTGTGTTATTGTTGATTCATAATGTTTTTCTTATTATTTTGAAAGGCTCTCTTATTGGTCGAGTCATCATATATTTGGGCGTCTGTGATTGACTTAAGCTATCTTCAACGGGCGTCGTTATTTTCTATTTGTCCAGACCAATGAAGGAGCAGGAAGGTTTTTCTGGCTTGTATATTAGTATGGTTGCACTGTATACAGATTTAGTGTATGTCTGATGAGGATCTTGGTTAGAAGATCGAGACGTAACATGTAAAGTATTTGTTTTTATGAATAATATAGTCTTGTTTAGCATTGCAGTGTTTTACTTATGTTGTTATTTGCAAGACGTGCAATAATGGTGTGTTGTCAGATGGCAACAATAGCAGTTAATCTACGAATCCTTCACGTTGTTACATCGATTATCGGCAGATGGAGTTATAGATGATAGGTGCAGAGTAATAGAAATCACATAATATATGTCATAGCAGTAATATTGAGAGTATCTGGGAATTATATCGAATATGCTAAATGGCTAATCTTCCGTTTCAGCGTTCTTCATTGGTAAGTCCGTTCTCGATTGCAGAATAGGTTGTTATTGGTTGTACTTTTCTTTAGTCCAATGGACATTCATAATAACTCCATCTCTTAGTATCGGTGGCATTATATCATGGTCTAAGAAAAGGCACAACTGGAGTAATTTATGTGTGTGTGTGCGTGTGTTACACAACTTACGCAGCGGATTGATACAAAAGGAAGTATCTTCTTGATAACTTGTTTAACATCATAACAGTGAAATTTATTTTTAAATACTTGTACTAGTGAAATACTTGTCTTGTTAAGTATCATTGTAGAAATTGAAGAAAACATTTTTTAAATAATTTCTACATTACAAGTATTACGAGGATAGTACTTTGTGTGAAACAGAACCAAAAAATGCCAATCCTCAGAAATATATCGATGCAGAGGCGGCGGTTTTGTAAATCAGTAGAGGCCCTTTAATTAACATTCAAGATCAAGAATCTCAGCTTGGGGTGCAGATAACACTCAGACTTATTAGAGAATCCTTTTCCGGACAATTCTGGAAATTGGTGCCCCTAAAATTGCAATTTTAAGTATTTTTGAATGAATAGATTTTTTCGTGTTTTTTCTTTTTTGTCATAGTGGAAAATATATATTCTTGGATGAGAGTATAGCGGCTTACCTAATGATGCTTTAAGATTCTAACCCCCGTCTTTACAAGAAACAGACATCAATGTGTCATCCGGACATCCGCATCAAACGTAGTCCATTCGATAAACATAACAAACATATGTTCATGCACAAAAGAGTAGGTGCAATGGACAAGGGAGTAAGTACCTGAGGCCCAATAACCCTTTTATTATAAAGAAAATCGTAGACTTGCAGTGAAATAGATATTGCATCAACTCTCTTCATTCCAGAGTCATGGTTTATAGTTCATTCTCTTCAGCACGAAACTAGCTTTCCAGAGGTGCTGTGTAACATACTTGAAAAGATGAAAATGAATGTCGAAAAAATTCCCTCCACAATTCTTTATCAATTTTGGACTCCTCTGGAGTGGCCCCGGGTAAAAGCACACAAACCAAATGTATCTCGAAAAATTATATAGGGAATAAGAAATGTGTGTAGCAAGTTTTGTTTTGATAGACGGAACACATATGAGGAAAAAGCTTTATAGGCCTATATCAATACACGCTTTTCTTTCATACTTATTCTGCCTATCAATACAAAACTTTTTATGGCAAATTTTACTTTGGAAGGGGGTGATGCAGTGAAAATTATAAATAAATATAAACTCTATAAAAGAATTGAATGTTCATAGCTTCAATACACATTCGTTTACAAACTTTAGTTAATAAGGCAATAATTCTCTAAAGGATACATATACTGGATATAGTAAGTGGAGATATAGTAACAAGCATTAAAGTGTAGTAAGTTATAGTATATTGCCTTCTGACGAAGAGCGTACATAGAAAAAAAAGCCCACAGATGGTACTATAAAATGTACATTATAACAAATATCCCGTTCGACAGGATTTAGCTGGATTGTGTATAATCAGGATGTAAGTTTTTTTTCCTGTCGTTTCAAAATTTTTATACTGTAACTAAATCTTATAGGTTTAACTTCATTATATGTCCAATTGTCTCGAGATGCTGCGTTAATGTCAAAAAATTTTGTGACTCATACAAAATTTTTAACTCTTCCGGCTTTAGTAGAGAGGTTGCTTTTAACTGATGAGTAGCTACTGTAGTTTCCAAACATATTGGTTTATGCTTTTACCCATCATCGCTTCGCGCCTGCTCCCTACGGGACCAGCCCCGCAAGTTTCGTCCAGCCTTAAGAGAAATATGTACTATTATTGTACAGTTGGTGCATGTTTTACGCATCAATAATATTTTCAAAGTATATCAGTTGGCAAGCATATTGATCTATACGATTATTTGGACATGCATCAAGATAATAACACTCTATATTAGAATAAAATATTATTTTAAGAAATGAAAATGAAACGCAATAATACACTATGCGATCAAAAGTATCCGGACACCCCCAAAACATACGTTTTTCATATTAGGTGCATTGTGGTGCCACCTACTGCCAGATACTCATTATCAGCGACCTCAGTAATCATTAGACATTGTGAGAAGTCAGAATAGGGCACTCCGCGGAACTCACGGACTTCGAATGTGGTCAGGGGATTGGGTGTCACTTGTGTCAGAAGTCTGTACGCGAAATTTCCACGCTCCTAAACATCCCTATAAGTTCACTGTTTCTGATGTGATAGTGAAGTGGAAACGTGAAGGGACACGTAAGCACAAAAGCGTACAGGCCAACCTCGTCTGTTGACTGACAGAGACTGCCGGCAGTTGAAGAGGGTCGTAAAATTTAATAGGCAGACATCTATCCGGACATCACACAGGAATTCCAAACTGCATCAGGATCTACTCCAAGTACTATGACAGGCGTGAGGTGAGAAAACTTGGATTTCAACGTCGAGCGGCTGCTCATAAGCCACATATCACGCAGGTAAATGCCAAACGACGTCTCGCTTCATGTAAAGAGCGTAAACATTGGACGATTGAACAGTGGAAAAACGTTGTGTGGAGTGACGAATCACGGTACACAATGTAGCGATCCGCTGGCAGGGTGTGGATATGGCAAATGCCCGGCGAACGTCATCTGTCAGCATGTGTAGTGCCAACAGTAAAATTCCGAGGTGGTGGTGTTATGGTGTGGTCATGTTTCTCTTGGAGGGGGTTTGCACCCCTTGTTGTTTTGTGTGGCACTCTCACAGCGCAGGTCTACATTGATGTTTTAAACTCCTTCTTGCTTCCCACTTTTGAAGAGCAATTCGGGGATGGCGATTGCATCTTTCAACACTATCGAGCATGTGTTCATATTGCATGGCCTGTAGCGGAGTGGTTACACGACCATAACATCCCTGTAATGGACTGGCCTGCACAGAGTTCTGACTTGAATCCTATAGAACACCTTTGTGATGTTTTGGAACGCCGACTTCGTGCCAGGCCTCACCGACCTACATCGATACCTCCCCTCAGTTCGGCACTCCGTGAGAAATAGGCTGGCATTCCCCAAGAAAACTTCCAGCACCTGATTGAAAGTATGCCTGCGAGAGTGGAAGCTGTCATCAAGGCTACAGGTGGACCAACACCATATTGAATTCCAGCAGTACTAATGGAGGGCACCACGAACTTGTATGTCATTTTCAGCCAGGTGTCCGCATACTTTTGATCACATAGTGTATCATAAAGTGGATGACAGCTTGTAGAACCAGGGAGGATTGATTTAAACAAGTCTGATTTAAATTACCTTATTTTTAAATAAAAATCGATAATTTAAATCAAATTCCGAAATAAATTAATTGAAAATGAAAATAAGTAAAATCTCATTTCTGTTCTGTTATTTCGATTATGTAAGTTAATAATCATATTACAATAAGACTCAAATATACAGTATGTAGAGTATAGTATGAAAACAAGTGTCATGCAGTGGATGATGAGGGAAAATCCCGTTTTGAACTTGGAACGGAGCAATCCTGCTTTCTTCTCTTGGTAACATTGGGTTTGGGTTTATAAATCGTTAACTATTCCAACGGGGAAATAACCATGGACATTTAAGACGAAAATTCTTTTGTGTGCGTGTCTGTTTGTTTCTTCCCAGATAATAGGGCATATTTAGAGTGTTCCTATCCCCTCTTCGAATTTTTTTAGACCTTGTAACTTTAGGCGAAATTTATGTATTTTATGCCGCAAGCTAGTTCCGATTTTTTAAAAATAGACCCTTGGCAAATATCAATAACGTTTGTGAAAAAAGTGTCATTTTGATAAACGTTGCTGTAGTTTTTCCTTAAGAGTCTTCCTACTCAGAAAATTTGTCTTCCTACTCTCAGAAAAACATGTATGCTCTCATTCCTTCCTGTTAATTAACAAAGTGAAATATTGTCATAATTTTTGGATATGTTATAGACTTGGGATTATACTATGTAGCTTCAGGGTCCCTTTCTCAAAAACCTAATATATTTTATTAGATCTATGATGAAAGTTACGGTAATTTTGTGAATCAATAAAAGTTTAAAAAACACGACATTTGAAATTTTAACGGTTGTTCTCCTTAAATCAATATTTTAATTTAGTTGTTTCAAATGTGTCGTAATACATATATTAAACGTAAGAAGGCGTCATTTATGAACTATTATGCATTGACTAAATTCGATATTTGAATACTTTTTCTCTTTCTAAGTGGACATAATGCTCCTTCAACTGCTAGGTGTCACTACATGTATTTTCCCTTCTTCCCCTTTCTTTTTGGCAATAGCTGAAGTCGGGGAAGGGTGGGTGCGTGGGGACTTCTGTTGAAAGAAAAACGACAAGGAATGTATGTGAGTAGAAATTCCAGCTTCATTTTCGGAACATAGAAAATTCTGACTAGTCTTGGTTTTTAAATTTTTCCTATTTCATACGTAAACGGCAATCATCCGTAAGGAATGTCGTATTTGATAAAACCAAAGATTCACACTTTTTCATTTTATTTTATTTATTTATTCTACAAATTTCCTTTGTAATAGGAAAATAATTAACATGTTATAACGGCAACATTTAGTATGCCAAAATATCAATTATTTTCATGCATTTGTGTCGGAGAGTAAGGCAACCGATTTTCCCTATACCTTATAATGGCCTTAGTACAGTCTTAATGCAGGCTCTCTAGATCTGATTCCATTTCGTCTGATTTCACCTAGCTTCGTAAGTGTTCTCAACATGCGGGGTCAACAAGGGCGCCGATCCTATGGGGCCAAGAGGGCACGAGCTCCCTAAAGCTCATGTGGGCCCCCTCACATTGTATTTATAATTATACAATATTTGTTATAGTTTGAATGCAATTTGCCTTAAAATCCTCATATATTCCTTTTGCATCTGGATGGGCCCCCCAAATTTACAGAGAATCGGCGCCCTTGGGGGTCAACACCAACATTTTTAATTATTCTTGTTGGAATCGAATCCGGAACCACGCTCTCATCACGTAGGATAATATCCGGATGAAGGAAATGGTTTTAAGAAGCTCATATAGGAGGGAGGCATATTAGTCTCTTCTGCTCATTGAGATGATCATCCGCGCAGTGACTTTACCTTTGAAATGTATTCCTTCTTAAAATGTTTCCTTCTAATTTTCTTACGTTGTTTCGGGGGACACGGTGGCTCAGAAGTAAAGCGCTTACCTCTGGTGGGGATGGGGTTCTTGGTTTGATCCCCGGACAAGTAAATTTGTGGTGGACATCATGTCCATGTTTTTTTCGGGGTACTTCCGTTTCCTCCCAATTTCATCGTACCAATTCTTCCATCATCATTCACTTGATTTAATCATTGTCTCCCATAGCCTAACGGGCATAATCATGGGACGTTGAAAAATATTTCATTTTTCTTATGTCGTCAGATTTTGACAAAGGGAATTTGAAAATATCCTGCATCTGACATATATTTTCTTTTAGATAAACTTTTAAAACTTCTATCTTTCTACTCGATCAACATTTGTGTGTGTCCGCTCAACCCCGTAAACCTTATCCAATTGTACAGTAAAAGCTCCTTATTCGCGCTTCCTTCATTCGCGTTTTCACTATTCGCGGATAAAAAAAAATGCGACCCAATTCTTATATTCCCGGCTAAAGATTTCTTTATTCGCGGATCTAATCAGTACGTACATACATAATAATAAAAAGGATTCCAATGGGTATCCAACCCAATATCCTTTGTAAACGCCGTCAAATGGATTAATAAAATGTAAAATAGAACTTATTACAACTTTCCCTAAAGTATGTTGTTAAATGATATCGCCGATGTATTGGTTCGGACTTCGACATAAGCCGTCTTCGCCGCGATCGGTGTTTTTGAGAATGTAAACGAACAGAATGAAAGCAACCTTATTACTCAATGAATAAAGTATATTTCTAAATGCCGCCACATTATTAGACGTTCCGTCCTTTGGTAAGAGCCGCTTTGCGTGTTTTATTGTTTCGTCTTTCCATTCGTTACAAAAATAGTGATCTAGTAACACGTCTCTACCACTGTCTTCCTAATTTATACAGTAATGTCAACTAAAAAAAAATGAGAAACGTGTTTCGACACGAAAAAAATCTGTGTTACCGCTTAAAGTGAAAATAGAAATGCTTGATCGTTTACGCCTTGGAGAGTCGCCTGCACCCATATCACGCTCATTCAATGTCAACGAATCAACTGTACTATCGATAAAAAAAAACCGAAGATAAAATAAGGTCGTCTCTAGCTTCAACTTCACTGTCAGCGAAAATTGTTCGTAATCCAGCAATACAAAAAATGGAAGTGGCGTTGTCATTATGGATCGAAGACCGCAACCAGAAAAGGGTGCCCCTGAGTGGTCCTCCGGGAGAAAGTAAAGCGTCTTTACGCTCATTTTAAAGAACCTGATGGTAGTTGTAGTGGTGAATGTACAGATAGAGGATTTCAAGCATCGGAAGGTTGGTTCAACAAATTTAAGGTGGGACAATCATTGCATAATATTGAAATCGTTGGAGAAGCTGCATCTACAGACACTGCTGCAGCAGAACGATATCCAGAAGAATTTGCAAACTTAGTAGCTGATGGAGGATACAAACCTTAGCAAGTATTTAATGCAGACGAAACTACACTGTTTTGGAAGAGAATGCCAAACAAAACATTCATTTCTAAAAGCGGAAAGTCTGCTCCTGGATTTAAGGCAGCAAAGGATAGAGTTACGCTGCTGCTATGTTCTAATGCATCTGGAGATTGTGTCATTAAACCACTGATGCTTTACAGATCGTTAAATCCTCGAGCTTTAAAAAATCTAAACAAGGACGACCTGCCAGTGTTTTGGCGTGCTAATAAGAAAGCGTGTGTTACAAGCGCTATTTTTTGTGACTGGTTCCGGAATTCTTTTGTGTCTGAAGTTGAAACTTATTTTAAAAAACAGAATTTAGACTTTAAAGCAGTTCTTGTTTTGAACAATGCACCAGGTCATCCTGGCGAACTTGAAACTATGCATCCAAATATAAAAGTGACATTTTTACCTCCCAACACGACGGCTTTGCTTCAACATGGACCAAGGAATAATCCAGCTCTATTACATTAGACGAACCTTCAAAATCGTATTGTATAATATGGAATGTAATCCTGATATGAATGTTATGGAATGCTGGAAGAAATTTGACATAGCAAAATGCATCGTAAACATAAAAGAAGTATTGGAAGAACTGAAGCCACACACATTGAAGTCATGCTGGAAAAAACTGTAGCCTGCTCTGACTGCGGAAAATGACGAAGAATGTGTGCAAATTAAAACTTTGACTGCAAACATAGCCGAAATTGCGAGTGGAATAGGACGAGATTGGTTCGAACAGATAGAATCAAGTGACATTCATGAATTGCTTGAATCGCAAGATGAAGATTTGACTGAAACCGACTTGGAGGAAATGTTAAATTCACAGCCCATTGAAGAAGGGGCTTCAACAAGCACTGGAAACATGACATTTAATTTGAAAAATCTTAGTGAAGGTTTAAGAATGGCAAATGAGCTTTGTGATTTCTTTATGAAAATTGATCCGTCTATGGAACGAAGTGTTATTTTTAAGAGGCAAATTGCTAATGCCACTGCTGAATATCAGTCTGAATTGAAGCAGCTTTTAAAAACTGCCAAGCAAGAAAAAATACAAAATTCTTCAAACCATTGCCTAAGCCTGAAGATAATTAGTCAATATGGTCAAAAACTTCAATTACAGTAAATTGATTTTTTATATATGTATTTGTTTTTTTTTTTATTTTGTCACCTAGGAACGTATCCCCTATAATCCTATATAAATTACCATTACGTATTCACGGTTTCTGTATTCGCGGCATATTTATAGAACATATACCCCGCGAATAAAGAGCTTTTACTGTATAGTAACATTTTGTACCTTCCTCCAACCTTCCGAAATAAACCAGTTTTATGCATTACATTGCCCGGTAATAAGGTTTTTTTTTTTTTTTAAAAAAAAAAGGTAAAATTCACTCCAAGTTGCAAGGTTGCACACATACAAAATTATTTTCTGGTATAATATATTTAAAAATTATTAGATTTTGATAAAACCTTGTATGTAGATCTGAGTATTTTAGGGTGTCAATATAATTCCCATCTGTTATGGCTAAAATCGGCCATTGCAAATACAAGAAGATGAAAGTGGGTAATCTCCCCGCAAATTTCGAAGCTTCCTCATTTAAATTACTGTATGTAGTAAAAATTTCTGCGACGTCAACTTTTGCCAAATTCTTCTAATTATGAAAAATGATATAGGATTGTGTTCTGATGCAGGATGGCGTGTATTTTCTTTGATGCTTACCAATCATCTCACTCCTTTGATGCTTACCAATCATCCAAAACGGTATGCGTGTCACGGTACGCCAAAATTATGGAAGATTCTAAGATCTAAATTTATTCAATCTCATTAATTGGTTTCAGAAGGAAATAGTAAAATGTTTGTTTATAATTTAAATTGTTGTAATTAGGTTGCAGACATATTATATCATCATATTACGCATTGTTGATGCTTGTTGTTTTCTTCAAGGAATAGACACGAGTCTGCAGTGTCATAAGAATAACGAAACAAATACGAAACAAATAAATGTAAAACGTTGTAGAATTTTACGTCAACATGTACACATTATCAAAATTAGGTAAAAGTGTGAATTTCGCAGACATAAGCTGTCTGGAGAATTTGGTTAATGAGAGAAAATGCAGAAATTGTGATTCAGCACAATTTCGGCTCAGAGATGTAAGAGTTTCAGAATTTGTAATCAAGGAACAACAAATTCGTCATCGTGAACACGAAGATAAAAAGCTAATGTTTGACTGAATTTGGATGAGTCTCAGGAAGTCTATAGGATCAGTCGGCGGAGTTCCATTTGGATGAGTCTCCAAGGATTGTTCGCAGTAGAATTGCTATTGGGAATTAGCTGTTAACAACTACAGTTCCAGTGGACATCCATCCACTGTGAGGAAGTTAGAAGACGAACTTCGTAGCCAGAAGTTCGAATCCAGTTCATCGAGGTATGTTATAATACATCTCTGATATTCTAACGTTGACCAATTCACCAACAGTTATATGAAATGTGAATTAGTAGTTTTACCTAATATCTTACATCACAACATCCTATTAAACTCTACTTTAAAAGATCACTTAATAAATGAATAGTCTAAAGTTAAACAGTCTCAGTTATAAGTAATTAATTCACCTTTCGCATGTTGTTCTATAAAAATCCTACGCAGTAGGTTGGTGGAGATAGAAGTGTTAATGTATTCCTATCTACTCCAGATAGTAGGTAGAAGCAACTAATACTGTGTCATTAAGTTGTACATCCCTGCATATTAGCCCCAAAGCACAGTATTGTTGTCATGGTGCAGATGCTTAGGAGTTCGATTCCCGGTAATAGTAATTACCTGTCGCAAGCCAAGAGTAATTTGAAAGAGTAATAACATGCGTTAGGTTTGATTAGCCATCAGGATTAGGATAAGAATCGAACCAACGGATTCGATTCCCGTTACGATATTAAGGGATATAGTATAGTCACTAGGCGATAAGCATGGCTATAGGCCATAAGGGTAATTTAACCCACACCACCCGCCCTCACTGGGTGCTAAAATTAAGCTTAATATTTGTAGAAATGTCGTTTTCAAGGCAACAGTGTTGTCATCATTGTTATTCATCCAGCGACATGCTTGGATGCTACGATAAGTATTCATACTTAGACATGAAAATAGAGAAATAGATAGCTAATTTAATAGAAAAATAGATTACTAGATAGTTTATTATGGATATGACAGTCAAGATTTTGATTAATCTTGAAGAATTTTTATTATAACAGGAAGTGACAATTATTAATTATTAATTATTAAGTATTATTATGATTATTATATTATTAAACTTATGATTATATTTTATTAATGTTAATAAGAAAAAAAGATGCTAGCTAAATAAATAAGTTAATGAGTAAGCAAAGAATATATATATACTAGTTGAAATATAGAGAGCTCTAGCTATAGCTATAAGGAATAAAGAAGCTTACTATAAGATATTTTAGGGGAAATAGGACTTTGCTATATGCAGTCAGCTAAGAAACCCTTAATAGATACAGAACATTAAGAGACGAGTTAAAGTATCATGTTTATTAAACTGATCGGAGATATCGTTTCAAAGCTTAGGCCATTTGGCAAAATGAATTAATTAAGTATTATATAGCATTATTAACATTACATTATTATTAAGATTATTATTATATTATATTATTAATTATTATTATATTATTGATTAAACCAGAAAGTGACAACAACTTGGATAGTTTTTATGTTGCAAGGCCAGGGACTAAAAACGTTTAAGTTAAGAACTAAGAATAGACGATTATGGAGTACAATAAATGTACTATGGATTATCGATACAACATCTAGATGTATCAATTTTATTAAGTTTATACCCGATTTTGACAAATTAAATAGATAAATACATAATAAAATAATTTTGAGTATGGAGAAGAATGGAGATTTAAATTAAATATTTTTTTAAATAAATAAATAAATAGTAGTAACGAAAGTTAAATAAATAAATGAAGTAACTGTATGCAAAATGTTATTTATAGATGTCTTGCGAGTATGGCCGCAAGTAATCATCCAAAGCCTATTCCCAGATTCATGGAAATATGAGTCTGCATCAGTAAAAATCCCGAATCTGTAAATATGTTTTGTGTACAGTGAATTGTAATAAAATAAGTGATCTAATAATAAGTTTAATAAGAAAATAGGTTACGGGAAACTTAAATAATAATAGGAATAAAAATATTTTTTTAAATAAGACATTTGTAGTATTATAAATAGAGTTTAAATTTAATGAATAATATCAACTAATAGAAATAATAAAAATTAGGGTACTTACCATTAAAAAGTAGAGATGATGTATATATGAGTAAAGGATGTGAAAAAAAATATAACACTGTCACACACGTAAAGTAATCACACATCACGAATTTGAAAAATGCACACTTAATTAAAAAAAAGTAATAATATTCACAATCACATTTGGTTCACATTTGGACTGTGAATTGGTTAATTCAGATATCGAGGTGGTATTATTTCATGCAGTAAAACTGTAAGAGTGAATGGACGAAGAGTGGACGTGGATCGTTATGTGTTGGAAGGACGTTTTACACGTTGAGCGGATACATAATCTGGTCAAGGTTAAACGGAAGTCAGGAAAGGAGAAGAAGAAAGATGAAGTTTTGCTAAGATCATCACTTTAACATAAAAGCGTTGACGCAGAGTTGACATTGAGTTGCCAACTATGTTGATCAATTTGGGTCAAGTTTGCTGAAACAATAATGCTGTTTTTGTTAGTGTATTAGGGTTTTGGTGAATTTAAGATGAAAAATCATAGTGAAAGTGCATAAAAATATACTATTGTGTGTGTGTATATATAAATTAAATATCAATATATCAGTTTCAATTTCCCTAAGAAAGGACTTAGGTTGGAAACATTCGTTAGTGTGTTGACGACAGACAAGTTTCTAGTAGTGTTGAGTTTCTACAACAGATGGCAGATACATGCAGTATACTGTTATCAAACATATGTGGATTTATAAGTAGAAAAGAATTAATTGAACTTTTGAAAAAAAAAGAAAATTCGTGAGAATTAATAATCATTAATTTTTGTTTGTTTTTCTCAACAGTATAATTTTGGCTTTCAATTTAAAAGAATTATTTTGTAATTTGCACATGAATTAATAATTTTGAAATTTTATATACAGTGAGTTCTCCGAAAGCCGATCTTTTTCAAAGATCTAGTCGTCATCGGAGATGCCTCAGTTTAAAGTGGGGGCGTGTCACGGTATGCGTGTCACGGTACGCCAAAATTATGGAAGATTCTAAGATCTAAATTTATTCAATCTCATTAATTGGTTTCAGAAGGAAATAGTAAAATGTTTGTTTATAATTTAAATTGTTGTAATTAGGTTGCAGACATATTATATCATCATATTACGCATTGCTGATGCTTGTTGTTTTCTTCAAGGAATAGACACGAGTCTGCAGTGTCATAAGAATAACAAAAACAAATACGAAACAAATAAATGTAAAACGTTGTAGAAATTTATGTCAACATGTACACATTATCAAAATTAGGTAAAAGTGTGAATTTCGCAGACATAAGCTGTCTGGAGAATTTGGTTAATGAGAGAAAATGCAGAAATTGTGATTCAGCACAATTTCGGCTCAGAGATGTAAGAGTTTCAGAATTTGTAATCAAGGAACAACAAATTCGTCATCGTGAACACGAAGATAAAAAGCTAATGTTTGACTGAATTTGGATGAGTCTCAGGAAGTCTATAGGATCAGTCGGCGGAGTTCCATTTGGATGAGTCTCCAAGGATTATTCGCAGTAGAATTGCTATTGGGAATTAGCTGTTAACAACTACAGTTCCAGTGGACATCCATCCACTGTGAGGAAGTTAGAAGACGAACTTCGTAGCCAGAAGTTCGAATCCAGTTCATCGAGGTATGTTATAATACATCTCTGATATTCTAACGTTGACCAATTCACCAACAATTATATGAAATGTGAATTAGTAGTTTTACCTAATATCTTACATCACAACATCCTATTAAACTTTACTTTAAAAGATCACTTAATAAATGAATAGTCTAAAGTTAAACAGTCTCAGTTATAAGTAATTAATTCACCTTTCGCATGTTGTTCTATAAAAATCCTACGCAGTAGGTTGGTGGAGATAGAAGTGTTAATGTATTCCTATCTACTCCAGATAGTAGGTAGAAGCAACTAATACTGTGTCATTAAGTTGTACATCCCTGCATATTAGCCCCAAAGCACAGTGTTTGTTGACACCTTGTAGTTAAAGTCTGTCAAAAAATATAAGGTTAAACTCCTAAATTAAAATGAAATAATTCTGGACTGAATACAACAAGACAAAATCAGCCTAGGAAACGTCGGCATACAAGAAGGTGTGTCGAAATCACAAACCACTGGAGAGTAACCTGGAAAAGAAATGTCCAAGATAAATAGTTGTAGAAAAGACTTGGAAAGACATTCATCCAGCAGTGGATTGATAGTGGTTGATTATGATGATGGTGATGATTTTATTATATCCGGACCTCAGAGGTAAACTAAGCCAAGTCATAATTTCGTAATTTTACAAGAGAAGCCAAAAACTGTTTCCTTAAGTATGACGTATAATACTGCTTTTCAAACTATAATTTCTTGGCTTCAGTAAAAAATGCCGCTGGAGTGAATGTGTTGCCAGTAGCTTTTGCAATCTGTGCGAGTCGACCTGCACTGTAGCATATAGCTACAGTATGTCGATTTCTGAATCGGTTGTTCGTGGACGACTAATAGCATAATTCTATGAATTGTTAGTAGGTATAAGAACTTCAGTGTCTGATTTTACTTTGATCATCATTTGATTTACTTACGACAACCCATGATTGGATTTTGGGAAATCATACAAAGAATAATAGTTGTCTATAAGAAGCGGATAAGCGAAAAGCAAACTAAAACATGTTATGGCCGCAGTTGCTCAGTGTTTACCGGTGGCAATAGCCGAGTGGTCTCGGGCGTTTGCCTTCGGATCACGAGGCGCGATCCACTGGGGTTTCAAACCCCTTTGGTGAGCATGGTCAGAATTTTAGCTGTCCTCCATCTTTCTGTCTGCGGATCCCTGTCGTGTTTGGATTAAGTAGAATATGTATGAGATGACCATGGAGACCAATATTCCGGTTGGAATGACCTTTTTTTTTTTAAAGAAAAAGTGGAAAAGCGTTCATCTCTGCAGCACGAGGTCCCCTTTTCGATTCCAGCTTGCGCCAAGTAAGCGTTTTTGGTGGATAAACACAGTGTGCGTGAGTTTTCTCGGGATTTTTCCGTTTCATCCTACTTTAATTCCACCATTTCATTCTTTTCTTACCATCTTTGTCTACCTTAGCGTCGATGTATCACCATGTGACGTTAAACTAGATATTTGATTTCATTTCAAAACATATTAGTGGTGTTTTTCAAAAACTAATGAAAAGTGTGGAACATCAGTAATTCCGTACACCATAGGTGCCGACTACATGGGCATTCCTTGGCTCCGAGGCTTCAGCACCCGTTGGAAATTTTTAATGTGTGCACATAAAATTAATATTGCAATAACATTTTCATGACATTGAGAAAAAACAGTGCATGTGACCGCAGGTTTGGTTTCATGGGCGAATGCTTATAGCGCATACATTTAATAACTGTTTACCAATATACACTGATCACCAGTTGAATTAGAGACAAGAAAAGAGTTACAGAAACTGCCCTGCAGAGGCTACACCAGAGTATGTGAATGAAACACATCGCGCGTGTACTGCTGCCATGTGCATCCTCTCTCGATATCCGTATCAGTGCCGCGCGCGATGGCTAAGACGAAGGACCTGAGGACCGTGGTCAAATATTAGGGGTCAGACTACTGGCTCAATTTTGGAAGTGAATACGGCACTTGGACTTTGTGACAACATGGACTCGTCTCCACAATATTTTCTGAGAGTTTTTATTTATGTATCATGATTTTTGAGGTATCCTACTGTTTGGACTATACAACTATTAAGTTTTTGGAATGGAGAGACGTTTAGTTATTGGTTTAGTGTGGACTATATTATGTGAAATTATATTGGAAGTAAAAAAACTCGGTTTTGTAAAAAAAAAAGTCTAAAAAGAAGAAATTTAGAATCGAAAATGGGAAATTTAAATGTGAAAAAAAAACAGAAAAGAAGTTACATTTAAAAGTAATTTAGTTGTTTGTATTTAGTATTATGTAATCTTACGTCAGTAGTCAACTTTTGTATCATTGATCTCTTCCTCGTGGCTGGTGCGTTGCTTTGCTAGCGCCGGAAGCTAGAAAGAATTGAAAGTTGCCTGAGGTGCTGTTGCGTAGCTCGGAAGCAATCCCACCCGTGCTCTCTGTCTGCCACGTCAATGAGTTGTTGTATGCAAGCTTGAGCGGGTGTGTGTAAATTCTAACAGGGACGTTTTTTGATCGAATTATTTTCTATTTTCGCAATTACATCGCTCGGATTTGAGTTAGAATTTTTGACTTTTCCAATCAACTTGACTAATCATTGTGTGAATTTGTTACTGTTTGGAAATATAAAGTCAGCTGTTTTTTTCTCCTGAATTACTGGTCGTTGATGAGAGAGGTGGACTAAGCCTGCCGTTAAAATTTTTGTGGTAAGTAGAGAATAATTATATTTTGTATTTCTCTATGTATGTCTGTCTTTCTCCATGTTATTGAGTTCTCCGCTATTAAAGTAAGGGTTTTTCGTAGTTTGTTTTCTTTTTTTAATTTAGTTTGAGGATATGTTGCCTTTGTTTAAATTGTTTGCTTATTTCAGTAAAGTTACGTTTTGATTGGTAAAGTTAGTACTATTTCAGGTTTGTCAAAGGGTCCATTTGTAATAATTTAGCGTCCCATTTTCGTAGCTTCAGTTTTGAATAATTTTGTTTAATTTGGTTTGAAGGTTAGTTGGAAAATCAGCGTCCCATTTTCGTTGCTTCAATTTTTGAGTACCTTTGAGGTGTTCATTTATTTTGTTAATGGTTTCGTTCTATTTGGTTTAGCGTCCTATTTGAAAAATCAGGTCTGCTAAATGATTTTCTTCGTTTTAGATTAACGACCCATTTGAATTAATACAGTATTGAGTATCTTTACAAGATTAGTTTATATTTTGGAGGTTTTTCGTTTAAGTTAGTGCCCAAAATATTAAACAAGTTCGGTGCTTTTGGCTTATTTTGTTTGGGTGATTGAAGCTAGCATATTCATTTAAATTACTTAAGGTTGAATTTTACTCAGTTCGTTGCCGTCATTATTGGTTGTTGGGGGTAATTTCGTGTTCTAATTTAATAATCTTAAGTGTTGTTAAATTAACCTTCTGAATTAGTCATAAATTTGTTTGTTTGAACTTATAGTCCTAGTTGGTTTGCTCTGAATTTATATTTTTGATTTGTTTTGTTATTTTGATTCCGATTAGTCTTTAAATAGGGATTTTTTTTGTTCTTGACTCAAATAAATTTGTTGGTTTGGAATTTATCATATTTTTGTGTAAGCTTCGACCAGGTTTAATAGCTTTACAGACTTGTTGCTGTTTAGTGAAACTATTTGTTGGAAGTTAGTTAGATTTAGAAATTATTGGAATTCTGCATTGATCAATTTTCTGAGGTTATATCTTTTTTGAACCCAATTAAATCACTATAGCTTGTAGTGGTGATCTTTAGCGGATTATTAATTGGATTGGTTTGGGTTTTCGATTTGAAAATTAGCGTCACAATCTACTCCTTAATTTGGCTTGCATAAATAAATAAAAAAAAGAGAATCTGGTTTTGTCAGCTGACTATTGCCTTACAGATTATAGATATATATATCAAATTGAATATTTCTCGGTTGTAGAGATTTTGTAATAGTTAATCGTTGCAATTAAATTATATTTTATTCTACAAATTTTGTTAGTATCTAGCGAGAATAGTAGTTATGAAGTATCGAAACTGTTGTTAATTAAAGAATTGAATAGGAGTGAAATTATATGTAGTATGCTTAAGAAGTGATATTTATTGTAATAATTCTCACCAAATTTTTGCGTGAAACTGCTAAAGAAAATAAATTGTTGAATTGAATTCAGTTGGCTTTCAATTGATATTTTGCTTATATAAATCTTAAAAACATAGTTATATCCTTTTTATTTACTTAAGATTTTCCAATTGAGGTTGGCGTTGAATTACAGGGGCACGGTTGTGATACTCAAAGCACCCCACTATATTGTGATCGGCCGATTCGTCCTCACTAATAGTTCATTATTCCGAACTCTTTTTTGGTGTGAGATTGTTGGACGAATTAGATGGTCTCTCACTTTTAAGCGCGGGAGCGTTACACCTTTCAAAGGCAACTGAATCAAGGGCTTGTCGTGAGTACCTGGTTTGATTTTAAACCGCAGCCGCACCGGCAAACTGCCGCGGCCAGGAGAGTGCCGACTACATGGGTAAGCGCCTTCTGGCCCGCATCGTAACAGCCGATAGACCTTCTACAGTGCGTCACATCGCGGAGAGGTTCAATGCAGGACAACAACGCCATGTGAGGAGCCACAAAATACACAACCACCTACTCGGCATGGGGTAAAGAATCCATCGGCGCACGCAAGTACCCCATCTAACCGCACAACACAGGAAGCATAGTCTAGCATGGACAAAGTAACACCGCCACTGGACCGTGAAAATGGTTTGATTTTAAACCGCAGCCGCACCGGCAAACTGCCGCGGCCAGGAGAGTGCCGACGACATGGGTAAGCGCCTTCTGGCCCGCATCGTAACAGCCGATAGACCTTCTACAGTGCGTCACATCGCGGAGAGGTTCAATGCAGGACAACAACGCCATGTGAGGAGCCACAAAATACACAACCACCTACTCGGCATGGGGTAAAGAATCCATCGGCGCACGCAAGTACCCCATCTAACCGCACAACACAGGAAGCATAGTCTAGCATGGACAAAGTAACACCGCCACTGGACCGTGAAAATGTGAGAAATTTTTGCCTGGACAGATAAGTAACGTTTCACATTGG
Organism: Thermobia domestica; assembly: GCF_964235325.1. NCBI lineage: Eukaryota > Metazoa > Arthropoda > Insecta > Zygentoma > Lepismatidae > Thermobia > Thermobia domestica. Next base: position 297,571,720 of record NC_137461.1, on the reverse strand, counting down.
AAAATGCGATGGTCGGGTACGAATGCGTGGTGCGTCGCCAACCACATGAGGCAATGAATCCATCGTGCCTGCAGGGAACTGTTCAGGCCGATGATTGTGGTTTGCATGGATTGAAATTTGTCCCCTAACACGTATGACATGGTTCCTCACAAGTAAACGCTACGGCGACCTTCTGGATAACCATGTCCTGTCATTTGCTCGGCTGCAACATACGAACGGTGATCTCGTCTTTCAGCAGGACAACGCGCCGGCCCACTGCTCTAGGATCGCAGCAGAGTAGTTTTATGAGCACTTCTCTGATCTGGCAACTCTTTCCTGGCCATCACGGACTTCAATCCTGTCGAACACATCTGTGTTCGCTGCGACGCTACGGAACAATGCCTTCGGACTGTGGACACTCTTCCGACCAACCTGCGGGCTCTGTGGCAGACGTTGCAGCAAATATGGATCGAGATGCCACAACAACATTTCAGGCGCCTCGTGAAGTCCATGCTGTGCTGGGCAGTCACCGTGTGAAGATGGTGCTACACGGTATTAGGCAGGTGTATCTAACTCAAATATGATCAGTGTAACTTTTTCCCTCCTTAGATATACGGCACATCGAGGATTGGGCGATATAACTTTATACAACAATAAATAATCCATGTTCAAAAGTGAGAATGATTTTGTACAGTTATTTCAGATAAATTCGAGTTTGATGCCGTTATTTTGTAGTTCTAATCCACGTCGAAAATCTATGTACAAATAAATTCAGTTTGCACAATAGACAGACAGGTATTAAGATATCAATTATTGTAAAATATGAAGAGGTTTCATTATAACCATTGTTATTTTATTTCGTCTCTTTTTGGCCTACTAAACATATCATCATCATCATAGCTGTTCTGCAATTATTGGCAGGTCACTTGCTGCAACTAAGAAGTTTCGATGTATGGTAATCCTCAGCTAGTTTCTTCGTCTTGACGTAGCAAATTTCTATTTTAATACCTTTCTTCAACTGGTCTCCTTCGCCCCTCTCTCTCTCTTTCCTTCCACCATACCCTCTAGCACGTCCCTCATAATACAATTCTTCCTTAGCTAATGTCCCAACCATTTCCCCATTCTCCTCTTAATTACATCTACATTCTTCTTTCCTCTCTTACCGCTACTATTTTTAACAGTTTCTCATTCGTTTTCCATTCAACCACGCTAATCCTCTGCTTGCTCCATACAAACGTTTCGAAAGCCTCCAATTTTTTTCTTCGCTTTTGGGTAATGTCTATATTTCTGCCCCTTAGACTACATATTGGATTAGTAAAACAAAATATGAATATTTAATTGGAAATTTGTACATTACAAAGATTAACTAATCGTGACTGAAAAGAAAAAACTGACACCTTTAGAGTGTAAAAATAATTTTGTAATTCATGGTATTTCAGTTACCTCTGCCGTCATGATTTTCTTTCATGAGTCTCACGGGCAGCCTCCCCAGTTTGGGAACCAGTGGAGTATTAGATCTGTTAAAAATATGAAGAAATCACTAATGTTGTGATTTGTGTTGTAAGTAGTGAAGCGTGGGCACCCATTTAAAAAAAAGAAATAAAGGTCGTCGCCTATGTTGTACACTATCACCATACTCACACGAAGTTAAACTATATTACATTTAAAAACATATATTGTAATTCCGTTACTACTGGCGCGTTATAGAAGTTATTATCCCTTATATCCAAAGCAAAATTTACCTATGAAAATCATTTGATTTCTTAAATGCAACACTTGCAAGCAAGACCAAGACCAAGGGTTCCGATGCAAGACCAAGACTAAGACTGGATGTGCAAAACCAAGACCAAGATCACCCGGGTCTTGGTCTTGCTCTCGTCCTTGCATGCGCTCATCATCATCACTAAGTAGGATGCTTTTAGACTTACATTATTAACCTGTAGAAAGTACATATTGTATTAAAAAAGTACTCTTAACTCAATTTCGACCAAAAAGTGATTGAGCATAGTCTACCTCTGAAGTTTATATATATATATATATATATATATATATATATATATATATATATATATATATATATATATATGCAGGGTGTCTCAAAAGTCCCCTGATATAGGGTAACTGTTATTATCAGAGTTACAACAAAATGTAAGAGGGAAACCCATTTCCAGTGTTTTCAATCTAAAGTGAAATTATTTTTTAAATCGGGCGAAGTGTTTGGGCTGTACACTCTTTATACGCCCAATGTTAAATGAAAATGCAACCTGGACCTACAACATAAAGTGAATGAGGCCATGTTTGAAGTGCAGGCTGGCCATCGACACGTTAGCGTAAGAGACAGTGATTTCATTTCCTTATGTTGTAGATTCAGGTAAATGTCAACGTTGCATTTTCATTTAGCATTGGTCGCATAAAGAGTGTACAGCACAAACGGCTTGCCCGATTTAAAAAAAATACTTCACTTTAGTTTGAAAATATCATATTTGGAAACTGTATACTCCTCTTACATTTTGTTGTAACTCTGATAATAACAGAATTATCCTGTGTCACGGGACTTTTGAGACGTCCTGTATATAACGTTTACTGGGTAAGGTAGGGTAAAAATCGTTCCAAAATTTATCGAAAGTCGTACAACGAAAAAAAAAAGTGTTTTTGATTATTCAATCCTTCATGTTCCAGCAGAATTCCGAAAATTAATACAAAACAAATCCGACAGAAAGTTAAGAATCACTTGTCCTGGCGAGTGAGAGAAAATAGACATAGATAACTCGAAAAAAGATACACATATTATTACGTATATACTTATATAATATGTATGTCCATGTTTCGCAAGTGACTGGATTTCAGTCAATATAAAATTCCAACGTAATTAGTTTTCTCGAGTAAAGGTCACATACACCACTGAGAGCTCAGGAATAAGCTTAATCTATGTTTGTATGCTTACGTAATGCATTGCGAACTTATGAACTTGTATAAAAAGCAGAATGTATTTAAAGTGAGACGTGAACTATGCCAAACATCGGACTTTGAATTAACTTGTTTGGTGATCCAACCCGAGACCACATATAGCAAAGATGAGTGCCGTAGCTCCCACTACAAGGTTCAGGAAGTTCGTGTTATAAAGCATTTCATCAATTTGAAACAAAATATATTGTGGTAATAATTTACCCTATTTGTTAAGATAATCAACGTTATATTATGTTTTTAAAATGACAGTCAAAGCAGAATATATTGGATAATAAATTATAAATTGAAAATTTCAATTTCAGTACGATTAAATACACTCGTGCTGCGTTATCCGTTAGGAGCTATTGAACAAAGGAAGGAAATTAACTACTATATAGTACTGAAGTTAATTTATTATATTTTAATTGTATATACTGTACTAAGGCTATATGAAACAAAGTCTGTTGCTGATAGTGAAATATGGGTTACTATTAGGGTTTTATCCCAGGTATGACATACCACTGATCATTGAACCTGGAACACACGCATGGAAAGCATTAGCGGTAGCAAAGTAGCTATGAAGAGGTACACAATACCATAATTCTAAGTCAAGAATGAAAGCAAAAATAAGCGGAAACGACCAAAGATGTCCAAACTCATGAGGTCGGCGCTCACGAGTTCCGAACTCACGCTCGCTCGACTTCAACCTCACGAAGTGAGCGTGAGATCAGACTGGTTATGTGAGCGTGAGATTGAGTGAGCGTAAGGTTAGAATGATATGAGCGTGCGGTCAGACTGGTGATGTGAGCGTGAGGTCAGGCTGTTGATGTGAGCATGAGGTCAGACTGGTGAGGTGAGCGTGAGGTCGAAATGGGTTTGTGAGCGTGAGGTTGAGTGAGGTTGGAGCAAAGTAGACACCTGGTTCTTCCAATAGCAGAGAGAACTATATTGTAATTCGAAAACACTGTAAACTTTTTCTTCTGTACACAAAAGCTTCTTTTTCCCTATCTGAAGATAACACCTGCTGTTAAACGACCATAGGGAAGCAGGGACTATCTTTGGTCCCCGGCCTTTTTTTTTTCATTGGCCAACGTGGAATAGAAGTTTTAGTGTCTTTGTCATCAGGTATTTCTTAGAAGCAAATAGAAGATAATCATGGAATGTCTTGATGTTTTGTCAGGCACACTGGAGTATTTGGCCTCGAAATCCGGTCAAGAACATTCATAATTTAGTATCATAAAATAACCTATTAAATTATTTTTTTTGTATTTACCTACATTTTTAATGATACATTACCGGCAAAACTGGTTTGAATATTTTCCTTTGTCCCCTTAATTATAAGTTGCTCTTGTGATTTCGCTTGCCGTTGTTTAATAGGAATTTTGTAGACTAAGTCAGGGTTTTATTTACGAATTTTCTAGAGGGGAGTGGAATCTTGAATCTTGGGCTAGATGTTAACGACATAAGAATAGCAGCCCTCCCCTGCCCTCGGCCGAGGCGAGCCCATCTCTCCAACTACTTGGGCGCATTTTTCCCCCGAATATACTGTTCGCCCCCAAAACAGAGTGCTTAAATTCTTAGCTAGATTCCCCCTCCCCAATGAGTTTCCACACTGGTTTGCATGTCGAATGCATGCAGACTGCATCACTTAGTAGCCCGTGTCCATTCTTTCTAAACAGGATCATTCTATACAGTATTTTCTTCCACCTTCCGTCAAAATTTTATCCTTTCACGCCCCAAAGAATACATTCATTCACCTTGACAGTTGCCGTTCTTAAAAGGAAAATTATAGTATAATTAAAAGTGTGATTCTGTCATTTTTAAAGAAAATATGCTCTCCCCCCGAAAAAAAGTCTAACAGGTGCAACCAACGCCCTAAAAGCAGCCTGTGGGCACTCCTGCCTGATCCAAATAGAAAATAGAATTTACATATTTTCTGAGCGAGTATTTGAGAGACATTATTACATCTTGATAAGTATATAGAATTTCATATACACCGACTATTTACTTGGAAATGAAATTCATATAGTTAGCAAGTAATTGTTTTTGTATAGATATAACTACGCAGAACAGCCATAAATAAATGTTTTGTATTACTAGAGTAAATGTGCTGTCCTCGACCACTTAATTCATTTTCATATAATCCTTAATCGTTGTTCAGAGAGCGGAACAACTTAGGAGGATGCAACTAGCTCACGTGTGTTCCTAAAGCTATATTTCATCTATATTTTATCCAAAACAGATATACCTTATACCATTTATGTAATATTAGTCGGACTATGATTGATTTAATTTTAGTGTTCGACCAGGGCCGTATTTATTGTTTTGCCGCCCCTAGGCTCAAAAGCGTTTAGCGCTCTCCTCTCCCCGTCGATGAACAAAATTTTAACAATACGAAATAATCATATAGAAAAGCTTATTTTATAAATATCTTCGTTTTTGTACAAATTTTACTGGATTTTCACTTTGTATCCTGTAAAGAAAAATTTGAATTGTTGCAAATTCATTTTTTAAGTAAATTTACAGAGAATGATTAATTTGAGTTTTACAACAGAGTTAGTTTAATAATACAAGAAATTCGTTTCGAATTTTCGACTGTACGCAATAGTTTTAATATTGAAACTACCGAGAGTGTCTCTAAAATGACCAGAATAACTGTTTGAACTGTTGAAATTTATCTATATAGAGATTGGTAAGGTGGCAGATGTCGAGGGTCAAATGCGAAAGAGAACTTAGGAGAGGGGGCGAAGCGCAACATACGGACCGGCCTCTATGCAAATGTCTACTGCAAGTATAAGGTTAAAGTTTGACTTAACTTCGACCAATGATTTCGAGCCATAGATTTGCAAAATCAATTCTTGGAGAGCTTCCACTTTACTTATAATTATTATTATTATTATTATTATTATTATTATTATTATTATTATTATTATTATTATTGAACTGACTTTTTTGGGAGGCGCGGTGGCTCAGTGGTAGAGCGTTCACTTTTGGTGTGTAGGGAGCCGGCTTTGATTTTAGCCCCCGCCAACTGAACTTTGTGGTGGACAAGCACCGTATGCGTGGGTTTTCTCCCACTATTAATTCCGCCCCATTTCATTCATTCTTTCATCATCATCGTCTCCTTTAGCCTAACCGGCATAATCGTGGAACATAAAACTCAAATTTTATTTCGTGGGCTATTCTCGAAATAAGAATGTTGATGTGTTTTTTTTCCTTCGACTTCAGAGTATACTCTTACTTATGATATATTTTATAGGTAGATTTCTTTTTTTATTACTGCTGCAATCAGCATAACATGTTTATAAATAGGCAATCGAACACTGTATCCTTCAGCAATAGAATTATTGAATATGTGAGTATTACTAATGAAACCATAAATTAGTTCATTTCAACCCAGGATCCGAAATCGTTTGAAAATGGTGGGGTGAAGGAATTTCGTCTAATTTGTCTGAACATTTTCATTACAATTATATTTTCATTTTAAGGTATAAATAAAGGTGTATTTAAACTTATAAAGGTGTCAGAGGTCATATTTCTATTTTATATTTTATATTCATAAAATGTCCAGATTTATGAAACATTTGAAACATTTGAAACGTTTGAAATGAATTTTTGAACATGATTAGCACTTGGGTCGACTTTCTGTTATCAACTCGTTTTGAGTGAAAAATGGATCGTAGGCGTGGAAACAGAGACTATATTTCTTGAGAAGAATGAAGGCTTCTTTATAGCAAACGCATTTTTTAACATGGGTCGGAGTCGGACTGAGATTTTCCTTTTTCACTTATTAGATAGTCTATTGTTTCTTCCCCATTATTTGTATATGTACCATTTGTTCTTTTCAGAGTTTAGAGTGTGGTAGGTGTTTTACTTATAATTGTAGAGTTCACCCCAGGGATCTAGATTTAAATTAATTTTAATGTGTTTTCCAGCTGTTTTTCTTTGATTCTATCATTTTATTTTAGTATTTTTTAAACTCTATAATCTATAATCTGTTTCGTCTTAAATTACTTTCTGTTATATGTTGAAGTTTCCTAGCTTTACGTGTTTTTCTTTTCACGTCTTCTATTTCACTGGTCCGGAAGGTTTCAGTTTTACTCTGTAATCGTTTGGTTGTCTTTTTTCCTTTTGTTGAGTTTGTAATTGCTAATTTTGTTCTATCTTCTATTTTCTCTGCTAATTCATCTAAGTTGCTCTTTTCTTGTATCTGCGGTACATTTATCGGAGATATATGGGTTTAAGACGCAACATCCACTTGAAAACCTAGTTTTCCTAGAATTCCTTCTGTGCTGGCAAAACTGTGGCCACTAAACTATATTAGATGACGTGATAGAGTCTGTATATAAGATAATAATTTTATATTGTACTACAAAACGATAATTTGATATATAACTGAAAACTATACAAATAGCCCGCTTTCAACCCTTAAAGCGTAGATCATTTGCCTACTGGTTTTTAGTAAAGATTTTATGTAGCAAATTTCACCATCCTGACATAATCCACTTGTCATATATCCTAGTTTCGGCCTACAATTTACATAAGTTCGACTACTCATAGGATCCTCATTGCAGTCCGAGGCAGTAATAACTTCAGTATAAAATTTAATTTCAAACGATTTGCTCGTTTCCTGACCTAATGAAAGAAGCTGGATTTGAAATTTACATACTGAGAAGTAATACACAGATCTTTTACCTTTTCTTGGGAATACAGTATTTCCCAAAACACTAGTGCACGACGCAGTTAATTTTGAATGATAAGCATGCGTACTAAGTCATCTCTCTCTAAGAAGAGTGACTCGTGAGATGATAATTTTTGACGAACATTTCTAATTCTGTTCTTATCATACCCATTTCAATGAAAGGAAGATGATAAAAACTGAGGTGAAGTTAGACATCCAATATATTATAAAATTCATTTCAAAAAATTCAACCACCTTCCCTTTATAATGTAAATTATAACACGTTTCTTTCATTTTTTAAATAAACAGTGGATCATTTATCTTGACACGTTCTTTAAACTTTAAAGTAATAAACAATAAGCACTGAACTTTTTCGCAATGCAAATAATACCCGAGAGACGTTGTTTGACATACCCTGCGATAGTAGTATTGAAAACCAAGTATAGAATTTTGTTTTCGTTCAATGTCGTCATGAGTATATTACAAATTTAAATTCTAGGTGCTAACCGGATTGTAGAATAGCAGAGTGTTTTTCCGGTGTGCAAGATGAAGACGTTACAGCTTAAAAACCTATGAAATTCGAAATGCTTGTAACAGTAATAACACAAAGGAGACGAACGGGGCACTATATTTGCTCATTATCCTAGCGCCGAATTTTATATTCCTAATTACATTTCTTATAAATAGGTGAAAAGTTACGAGGAATTGGAAACTCGACGTTTCTCGAAAGGTTTTATTTCGAGAAAGCACCTAATATTGTATCACATTTAACCACGTAGATATATTTCAATGGCCCTGAAGATCGTAATGTGGATTAAAATTTTAATATATCAGAACAGTCTGAGAATAGTAAAATCAAATATATGAAAACAATCCGAGGGTACAAAAATACCTGCAGTTTATGTTACACTGCAAAATTTTAAAAGTTGTTATAGCCTTCCTTTGTTCCCTTGTGATTATAGTAACTGTCTCTGGTAGTTGTAATTGCAACAAGTTCTCGCATTGACTAAAGTTTCTATCACTTAAATTAACAATGTTATTTATAAATATATTAATTGACTTCCTACGTCCATTTTCACCTATAAAATCATGTTCATTCCATACTGTAACATATGCACCTTGGTGCGTACTTGAGTTAATCTGATTTCTAACTTTTAAATGTAAACACAATGGATTCTCGTCTGTGGAGAATATAAGTGCTACGGAAAACACTCGATTGTTGTAAATTCCGTATTTCTTCGACATATCATGTAATAGTTCCATAGTATGAGATTTCAGTTCATCACGAAATATGTACGAGTGCTTGGGAATAGTGATGGGCAGTGGGAATATTCCCGGTGGGAAGGAAAATAAAAAATGGGAATATTCCCTCTTTTTTCCCTGGCATATAAATTCCCGGGAAGGAATTTATTTTCATTACTTTATCTTCCAAATTAGAAGAACCATGTGTCTAATTACTTTATTTTCATTTATTATTATTCTAGGTTTTAAAAATTTGGAGATTTAAAAAAAACTTTTGACCGTACTATAAATACCTAATATGATATTTTAATTACCATTTCTATTTGCACTAAAGAGGAGCAAAGTACAAATTTAGAAATGATAAAAAGGAACAAGTTTGTAAAGTAATGTATAAATTATTTAGAAACAAAGATGAAGTACAATTAATACACCCCGAAACATCGTTAGTAATAGATGTCGGTGTCTCCTCTCTCTGACTCGACGTCTCTTACATGTGAAATAACGCATGAAATTTCAAGAAATAGGTAGCAAGAAAGGTCGTGTGTTTCAATGTTAGGTGCTAAATTATAACACTAGGTCAGTATCTTGCAAATATTGTGAACATAAGAATGTATGCGCAACTTGTAAATTATTCATTCTAGCTTCGGAAAATTCAAGATTACTAATAAGACGCCAACTGACTAAAGCAGTATATATGTATATATATTTTAAGATCATATATTTGTGTATATATTTTAAGATTATGCACAAATATATAATCTTTAAATATATATATTGCTTTGCTCAATTGGACTTTTATTAGAATGTATGCGCAAGTATGTCTTCTGAGACATGGTGAAACATGTGTCTTCTGATAGTTACCCAACCTAATTTGTTTATAACATATAAAAATTTAATATATTTATAATAACAATATTAGAATCAACTTTAGAAAATCCACTTACGTATAAATTTAAACTGTTTAGCGGTGTAAAAATATGTGGAAGTACTATACCATTTTTTCCACATATTTACTTGCATAGAACATATTGTAAGTAAATATACATTTATGGGTATTCTCTAAATATAATAACATAATGCCGTTCAGAATATAAATTTTGAAAAATCATCTGGACATAACAGTACTAATTAACGGTGATAAGAAACGAATTATCCTATGAAATCATAATATACTAATATAATTCAATTTTCTTTGTGATTGTACAAAAATTTCCGGAATATTACCCATCACTACTTGGGAACCTCTCATATTTTAGATGCAAAAGAAGTGTAATACAAACTAAATATATTCCTATTAGTGCTGCACTTTATATACCAACGCTTGCATTTTTGTGGTGTTTCATCTTATATATTTCCATTTCGTGTTTATTCAATTTTTTTTGCAGATTCCGTAAACATACTCCTTCCAGAAGAGCACACACGTTCATTACACCAATGGATAATATTTCTCATTTTGGTAAGGTACCCCGTACTAACAAGGAAGTTTGCAAAAGAATCTCTCGATCACTTTTGCCAACACAAGCGTTAATACATACAGCAGAAAATTCTTGTACGTGCCAAGACTGCAAAAAGGAATGTATTAATCGTTCAAATTCGGCTGCACACATGGTAATACATACTGGTGAGAGAACTCATACGTGTGAAGAGTGTGGAAGCAGATTTACTCATCGTGGAAAGTTGGCAAGACAAATGTTAATACATACGGGCGAAAAACCGCACAGATGCCAAGAGTGTGCAGAGGGATTTACTCAGTCTGGATGTTTCAAAGCACACATGTTGATACATAAGGATGAAAAACCCCACACGTGCAAGGAATGTGGAAGGGGATTTTCTCAACGCGGAAATTTGGCGACACACATGTTAACACATGCGAGTAAAAAATCCCACACGTGCCAAGAATGTGGAAAGGGATTTTATCATCGTGCACAATTATCAACACACATGTTTATACATACGGGTGAAAAACCCCACACGTGCCAAGAATGTGGAAAGGGATTTAATAAACGTGGACTTTTGGCAGGACATATGTTAATACATACGGCTGAGAAACCCCACACGTGCCAAGAATGTGGAAAGGGATTTAAAAGACCTGGAAATTTGGCATCACACATGTTAATACATACGGGTGAAAAACCCCACACGTGCCAAGAATGTGGAGAGGGATTTAAAAGACCTGGAAATTTGGCATCACACATGTTAATACATACGGGTGAAAAATCCCACACGTGCCAGGAATGTGGAAAGGGATTTTCTCAACGTGGAAGTTTGGCAGGACATATGTTAATACATAAGGGTGAAAAACCCCACACGTGCCAAGAATGCGGAAAGGGATTTAATAGACGTGGAAATTTGGCAACACACATGTTAATACATACGGGTGAAAAACCCCTCACCTGTGAAGTATGCGGAAAGAGATTTATTAGTCGTGGAAATTTGGCAGCACATATGTTAATACATACGGGTCAAAAACCCCACACGTGCCAAGAATGTGGAAAGGGATTTTCTCAACGCGGAAGTTTGGCAGAACATATGTTAATACATTCCGGAGAAAAACCCCTCACCTGTAAAGTATGCGGAAAGAGATTTATTAGACGTGGGAATTTGGCAGAACATATGTTAATACATACGGGTCAAAAACCCCACACCTGCCAAGAATGCGGAAAGAGATTTAATAGACGTGCAAACTTGGCAGGACATATGTTAATACATACAGGTGAAAAACCCCACACGTGCCAAGAATGTGGAAAGGGATTTTCTCAACGTGGAAATTTGGCAACACACATGTTAATACATACGGGTGAAAAATCCCACACGTGCCAGGAATGTGGAAAGGGATTTTCTCAACGTGGAAGTTTGGCAAGACATATGTTAATACATACGGGTGAAAAAACCACAGGTGTCAACAATGCGGAAGGGGATTTACTGGACGTTTAAATTTGACAAAACATATATTAATACATATGTGTGAGAAACCGAATGGTGCCTAGAATGCGGACAGGGATTTACTGGACGCGAAATTTGACGAGACACGTGTTAGCGCATAGGGTGAAAATTCCCACATGTGCCAAGAATGTGGAAAGGGATTTTCTCAACGTAGAAACTTGGCAACACACATGTTAATACATACGGGCAAGAACTACCACACGTGCCAATAATATAGAAAAGGATTTTCTGAACGTAGAAACTTGGCAACACACATGTTAATACATACGGGCGAAAACTCCCACACGTGACAAGAGTGCGGAGAGGGATTTACCGGACGTGGAAATTTAGCAGTATACATGTTTATATATAAGAATGAAAAACCTCACGTGTGCCAAGAATGTGCTAAGTGATTTTCTCAACGTGGAAATTGGGCAAGACATCTTTGAATACATACAGGTGCAAAACCCGACACATGCCAACAGTGTCGCAATTGGTTTAGTAAAGGTTCAAGTTTTGCAAGTTACATGTTAATACATATCGGTGTAAATCCCACAGGTGCCAAGAATGCAGAAAGGAATTTAATCGACGTGGAGATTTGCCAAAACTCATGTTAATCTAAACGGGTGTAAAACTCCACTTATGCCAGCAGTGTGGAAAGACGTTTTCTAGCAGTTCAAGTTTGGCAAGGCTCATGTTAATACATACAGGTGTAAAACCGCAGGGTGCCAAAAGATTTACACAACCTGGAAATTTTTCAGCACATGTTAATACATACTGGTAAAAATCCCCCACACGTCCCAAGAATGTGCAAAAGGACTCAATCTGGAAGTTTGGCAGCACTAGGGGTGGGACTTGGGTATTTACCCACTGGGTAGATAAATAAAAAATGGGTAAATACCGAAATTTTATTTACCTACCCAAATGGGTATTTATTACAAACTGCAAGATTACCTAATAAGAATACATAAAAAATAGCAGAATAAAATCTTCCAGATACAAACGTGTTTAAAGAAAGATGCAACCCTGAAACTGGAAACATAATTTATATCTTGTAACATTGCTTGGAACAATTCCTTTTTGTAATTAAGTTCAGTACTGGTATTGATTTGAGACTTGTTGAGAGTAGACATGCCTCTTATCTTAGTTGAATTTCCTAAGATTTATATTATTCATGAAGAGAAAAAACTGAAACTGGGTAGAAATAAAAGTAATATTTGGAGCGCGTATTATGTACGAAGTGACAAATCAGTAAACTGCAAGTATTGTGGTAAATACTATACACGAAAATGTAAATGAAATGTCAGATCATGTGAGTAAATGTTTTAAGTGTCCTGAAAGTCTAAAGAAAACAATTTTTAACGGTTTACAAGGGAAAAATTTCTTTGATTGTTGGCAAAAAATTGGGACAGAACAAGTGAATGGAAGTGAACAACCTACGTCAGGTTGTAGCAACAATAAAAGCATTGATGACTCTTTAGTAACGAGGGTGGCTGATAAAACTTTGATGCGGTTTCAGATATGAAGAGTTCCCCCATCTATGAAGAATGTTCATCTAGTAGCATTACCAGTTTTATGGATAAAACGAGAGCTGATGAAAACGTTAGTAGCCTATATATGCATACCGTATCATATGTAAATTATTGAGTTAATGAGCTCACACATGTTAATAAGTTCAAATTTGGCAACACATGTTAATACATATAGGTGAAAAAAGTCAAAATGTCCCAAGAGTATGGAAGAGGATTTACTGATAGTTATAGTTCGACAAAACACATGTTGACACATAGAAGTGACGAGCTCACGGGCGCAAATAGTGTCAAAAGGGAGTTATTAGAAAATATTCGGTAAAACATATATTCCTACATAGAGATGCAAAAAAGCCGGCTTTTTTGAATCGATAATTTTTTGCACATAAAAAGCCGGCTTTTTTGGGAAAAATACGAGAATTTTGGAAATTTTGGATTTTTCATTTTCATGATTTTTCTATTTAAATAGCTTTCTTATCGTATACTCTAAAGTTAAATAATATTTCATGAACTAAATGCTGTATTTCGCTCTGGAATTCAGCATCATGATGGATGGAACACATATTTTATAAATTAAAGTAAACATAGAGTACGTAGTATTTGAGGGCAGCTGTAGAAGATATTTAACTTTATTTTAACTTCTGAGTTATCGACATTTTTTCTTTTCTACGTCATTTCTTTTTAGTCATCTGTGTTTCATTTCCTAGAGATTAGTAGGCCTACTCCAGCTTCTAGCACGTAAGTTAAATTTTGTTTTTCAATGTATCCGTCAGAGAGTACGTTTGTCAGTATATCTGTCAAAGCGTACTTCCACATTCTTGTTATACTGTAGCTGTGCAATGATTTAGCAATAATCTTCCAGATACAAACTTGAATACCATTTTATACAAATAATCATAACCGGATTCAGAAAAGTATTTTGAGAGGTGTTTCTCTCCTCAATGTTTTTTTTTTCTAAAATTTCCTAATTTTTATTAGGGAGTTTATGAGTATAAGCATAACTAATATTTCGTTTTGTTTGTATATTCAGCAACAAGCTTCCGGATACAAACTTGAAGACCATTTAATACTGACAATCAGTGAGGGATTTAGAAAAGTATTTTGGGAGGGGTTTTTCTTATTAATGTTTAGTTTTTCTAAAAATACCTCATTTTTATTTGAGAAGAGCTGAAAGTTTATGAGTAAAGGCATAACAAATATTTCGTTTGTTTTAGAAATTCTGTAATTCCGGGGTACGAACTTCACCTGTAAAACATCCCCACCCTAACCTCCTTCGCAAATCCGTCACTGATAGTAATTAGTAATAACAACAATTTAAAAATGATAAGAAAGGAAGTTGGCCAGAACTCACAGTACACGCATTATCTCTACATTCACAGATACAATCAACAAAAACTTTTGTCAGAATCGTCGAATGCAGGGTTGAATCCCGGACTTATCGATAGAAGCGCAAAAGCTAACCACTCACTCATGGTTGTTGTGCAGTTGTGCTTAACTTAAATATATTCTCTCTCTCTCTCTATGGCCTATGGAATCCGAAGGTCCATTGCCCCGTTCACAAAAGCTCTCCACTGACTTTAATCCTTAGCCAACTGGATACAGTCTTTACTTTGTATTCCTATTTCTGCGAGATCCATTTTAATAGTATCCTCCCATCTGCGCCTAATGGACGTTTTCCGATTGGATTTCCAGTTAAATCTTTGAAAGAGTTCCTACCTTCTTCCATTCTGACTGCATGACCTGCCTACCTGAGCCTCCTATACTTGATGACCGTAACGATGTTTGGTAAACCGTATAAATTATGCAGTTTTTCGTTATGAAGTTTCCCTCATTCCCGTTCCTCTTGGATCCGAATATTCATCTCAGGATTTTATTTTCAAATACTTTCAGTCTGCGTTCTTCCCTCAAGCGACCATGTTTTATAACCATAAAACACAACAGGCATGATTATCGTTTTATAACTTTAAGCTTTAAATTCCTCGACAGAATTCGCGACGACAAAATACTTTGAACTGAATAACATGAATTTCCTGATTTTAGTCGACATTTAATTTCTTTGTGAATATGATTTTGGTCTGGTGTTATTGATCCCAGATATTTGAAAGTATCCACTTTGTCGAAAGTAATATTTGATATTTTAACGCATCCATAATTTGCCATATTACTATCTCAGTGAACTTCCATGTATTTAGTTTTTCTCTGCATTTATTTCTAAACCTAAGCGTTTAATAAGGACTCTGCATTTCTTTTTATTGTTCTCCTATCATCCCAAATTTACATCATCAGCATACGCCGTAACCTGGTGAATACAATTCAGCTCTAGGGCCTGGTTGCTATCTTTAATTTTCCTAATAGCGTACTCCGGAACAAAGCTGAACAATAATGGCGATAACGCATCTTCTTGTTTCAGGCCATTCTCGACGTGGAAGCTCATGGACAAGAATTTTTCTGCTCGGACTTTACTTTGAGATTCATTTAAACACATTTTAATTAATCTAACTAGATTTTTCGGTATTCCGAATTCTGTAAGAATGTTGTACAATATTTCCCTCCTATCCAAGTCGAAAGCCTTTTTGAAACCAATAAACAGCTGATGTACTGGGTAATATATTCCCATTTCTTTTCGAGCATTTATCGAATAGTAAATATCTGGTCGATAGTTGATCGATTTTCCTAAATCCACACTGATAATCTCCAATCTGCATATGGAATCAATCTTGTTAATAGAATGTTAAGTAAAATGCCTCGATAATTATTATATTCAGTTTTGTCGCCTTTCTAGTGAATTGGAAAAGTAATTGATTCTTTCCACTCTTCTTAAATGTATTCCATAGGATTTTTTTTTTTTTTTTTTTTTTTTAAGTTTCGTAATGATATATTGAATTCCTGTCGTTAAAAGTTCAGAAACCTTCAGGGCTTGGTAAACCGTGATGGTGGTTATAAGTCTAGGAAACCGCACGATCAGACGAACAGTCTATTACGCATATGATCCATTAACAGAAAATTTGGTACTTTTCCGATTCTGAACAAGCTTAAGGAACAGTCTGTGAATTATACCTATAGAATTCAGAATTTTACCGATTTTGTAGATTCCAAGGACCTGATAGATGGTAACATTATTAAGTATGTGATCAATGAATGAAAAAATAGTTCGAATATTCATATGTATATAAAATTTAAAACGTAAAAAATTCAAGAATGTACAGGACCACCCTAAACTAAGCTCTTGATGTGCAGCTTTTAAGATTGTCATATAAATGTATTTCTCTCATGTTTTATTTTTTGTTTGAAAACGAGGGTGTGTGATATTTTGAAGTAATAATACTACATGCAATTTAGATAGTTATTTGTGTATCTTTTTTATAAAAAAAACTACTTATTTTTCTTTGTAAGAAGTTAAAAAATTATATATATATTAATATATTAATATATTGTGGATGCACTCAATAATCAATTATTATCATTATCGTTTATTGTTAATTATCTAAGAATAATCTGATTTAAAATTGTATTGAAATAAAGTCAAGTTTTGGTTACATAAAGAATAAGGGAAAATGTAAACACTAACATGTAGTAAGATATTACACATGGTTTTGTTATTGTTTATGTGACATTGCCTAGACACAGTGTTTGCATTATGTTGTAAAGAAAAGAATTGAGAAAAGAGCGTGTAAGCTTTAAAATGAAGTAAGATATTTGTAAATTCAGCTTGTTAACAAAATACACAATTTAGGATATGACATAATATGCAGATTGGCAGAAATAAACTGTCTGAGAATTTTGGACATGGCATGACAATGGAGAAACGAAAGTTTTCCAATAGCTAAGGCATCTGACGTCAATCCAGAGATGAGCAGACGAATTCCATCGTCTGGAACATGACAATAAAAACCAAATCTTTGTTGAATTGTGAGGGAAGTTGAGTGGAAGTACTCAAGCGATTATAGTCGAGAGAGAAGAGGTCGACGAGGTGTGTGGAACCTCGGTCTTAGGATCGAGACCAGACGGTCTCCTGTTGTTGGCTTATAGTTGGACAATAGTCAACAAACCAACCATTGTCCATGTTCCAGTCTACGAGCAGTTCCAGGTATGTCATCAGCTATGTTGTTGCCTATGTCTAAATTCTCTGAGGTTTTTGAGTACTAAAATCTGAGAGTGTTATGTCGTATATATCTTTAACATCACACTTTACACATTACTAAATTAATCAGAATACATTAATTATTTAAATTAATTTGATGTTTGTCATTTAAATTAACCTCTCGCGAAACGTACAGTAAAATTGGTTTAATACCTGTCCATTTCGGATAATGGACGGAAGCAACCTTCTTGCATTAGTAAGCAATTTATCCCCAGATTTAAGGCACGATGCAGCGAGGTTGTCATGGTAGAGTATGCTGAAAGGCTCAAGCCTTGTACCGATCCCAGGGGTATTTAGAAGCCATTATTAAGGTTATCATGGAGCAGATGCTTAGGTTCGATTCCAGTTAATACATAAGTAATTTATTACCTCTCGCACGTTAAGCGTAAATCCTACATTATAAATTTTTATCGTAGGTTATTTGGTGGAGATATGATCATTATCGCATTCCAGTCTAGATTGTCACGGTGCGTGTATAATTAGTTCCAAATAATTTAAATTAATCACCATTGTTATGGTGGTGACATTTTAAGGTGGAGATCCCTAATATAAGATTTAATAGCTAAGATTAAAGTGTTTAAATTCTAAAGAAATTTAAAACCCACCCGCCCACCCTTGCAGATATTTGTTTTAGAAATTAAGTTGGATATATTGGTAAAATATGTTATCGTTAATAAACAATCATAGGGTTCATTACCCTGTGATGAAAGATAATGGGAAACCTGCAACCATGTTTACGAACGCACGGTACTATTATCTGGATCAGTGAGTATTGCGACACTTTGTCGGATACAGTCCAACATTTGGAGTAAAAACTGAGAGTAAAATCAAAGAAAATATACTAGATAGAGTATATAGAAATTATTATGTAGTACAGTTTACGGAAAAGGATTTTAGCATGGATGATCTCTTAGAACTGGGTTTCAGACGACATGTGCTTGCGACGATATCAAATATTTCCGAAACATGTATTACATTACGTGGGGCAATCTTTTTCGTCATAAAAACAGAAGGGTACAAATATAAGATTTGTGCTGTATTCAAAGCAAGTAAAGATCAAATGAGAGTGAATCAGTGGCTTGATAGATTTAGGTTTCGTTTTGAGTGCTCTCAAGCGATTCAAATTGCCGAGTTACTTCCTACGGTAGCTCAATATGAGAAGGAGGCCCAATTCATTATAGCTAATGACAGTTTGTTATTAGATTTAGCAGCTTTTGCTGACTTATTCATTAAAAGAAACTCTAAGATGTTCCAGTAAATTGAATAATCAGTTGTGTAATTATATGTAAATAATTAGGCTTAGAATTATTAGCGGAAATAAGTTAATGGGTATTATAGTAAAGAGTTATTATATATAAATATAGTTATAAGTATAGTTATAATTATTTTAGAACTAAGTTAATGTTGTATTATTATTATGATATTATAGGTTAGGCTAGAATAATAATAGAATTATGTAATAATATTAGGAAGTTAGAAAGATTTAGTTAAGTATAGTAAATAAATAAATCGAAATGTTTAATTAGTGAGATAAATTGAGTACTGAATAAAAATACAGAACTAAAAGATAAAGTGATTAAGTAAACATAAGGAGTAAGAAGGAGTAGGAGAAATAAGTCTAGTTGTGAGATAAAATGATTAAGGAATAAACAAGGGATACGAAATATGACGTTAAAGAAGAATGGAAATATAATGAATAATGCTATCTATAAATGAAAATATAGGGAATAAGAATATCTAGAGTAAAAGGAGAAGGCAAAGACTAGACAAAATGCATGATGAAAATTAGTGGTTAATGGCTGTAGCTGGTAAGAAAATTAAAAATTAAAATTACATAATGACTTAATTAGTACATGAACATTAAAATTTAGGCGAATTTCTTGGAGGATAAAATACTAAGTAGACGGGAAATCACATTCTCGTTGAGTTAAAAGTGGGTCTTTCCAAAACGTCAATGAGGATATTTTATTTAGAGAATCACATAAGTCTTCGATGATAGAGTTAGAAGAGACAAGGAGGATGCCTCGTTTATCATTTGCGAAGCGGTGACAAATTCTTTTTGGGGTGAATCCAGTCTATTTAGAATAAAATCCTAAGAGTACGAAATTAAGAGTTAAAGAATTAAGTATGTAATTGAGAATGAAAGAAGTAAGAAGTAACAAGAGAAGTAATTTTAAGTAATTTCAGTAAATAATAGAAGAGAGGCTGGCGGATCTAGTAGAAGACTAGGTTAGTTTCAGGCCTAGAAGTAATAAGTAGCGAGTCATTAACGCTTATTTTCATAAAGATTGAGACGAGAGATGAAAGAGAGAATTATGTATAATCAGGATAGTAAGAGAAAGAGAGCCGTAGAATAATAGATAAATAGAAAAGTGATAGCATAAAGATAGAGAATAATATTGTGACTATTAAAAAATAAGTATGGATGTGACTTTAATAATACCTAAGTTAGACAAATAGTGTATATATTATAGAAAAGAAATATGAATATAGAGAAGAATATAGAAAATACATACGAGGAATAGTATAGAAAATAGATGAAATATAAATATAGAGAAATAAGTATATATATGCTAGGAAGTGAAAATAAAGCATAAATGAGGTTATAGAGAATATATAGTAAGAAAGAAAAAAAAATGAGAGAAAGAAGAAATAAGTTTAGGGAAGAAAAAGATGCAGGTATTACCGATCTAAAGTTGCCCTAAATAAAGATAAGAACAATTTCGAGACGATAAACATATATATACGTTAAGATACTAGATTTACAGTGATCGTTTCAAAGCTTAGGCCAAATGGCATTTAATATAATGGATTTATAAGGATAACATAGATACACTGGACGTTGCGTACGTTATGTAGTAAAGTTAAGTAATTTAAGTTATACTTATATGATTATGAGATAAAAGATACACGGATATAGACTATGGCAAAAATTGTTTTGTTGCTGGTTAGCTACCAAGAACAGAAAATGAGCCAATATATAGATTTAGAATAATAATACCGAATGTGATAATGTATTAAAATTTAATTATCTGCATGCGAGGTAATTTAAATTTTATAACGATTAATGACAAAAGAAAATAGTTGGGAGACGTCTTGACTATTATTATTATTATGCGGAAGTGATAGGAAGGTTAATATCGATTTTTGAAAAAAAATGTAATTATGAGTGTGAAGAAGAATGACATTTTTGAAAAAAATAAATAAATAATAGTGATATATTTGATAGAGTTTAATATTAACAGATAGGTTTTAAAATAAAACGATAACTAGAAACAAAGCAGGTTTATAGATGCACGGCAAGTCGAGCAGCCGTTGAACATCCAAAGCTCATCGAAATCCAAGGAAATGTGGATTTCCATCGATTAAAACCCCGAATCTGTAAACAGGTTTTGGTTGTAGTTATCGATATTTAGGGTGATTAAATAAATATATTCTTGTGAATTAAATAAATAGATTGATTTAAATAAAAGAACGCGAATAATATTAATAATAATATTAATAATGTAACTGTAACTATAATAAATAAATATATGTACTTACCCAAACAGTAATAGTATGCACTCTATGCGCAGTTCACGAAAAACATAGTTAAGTGAACATAGCGAAACTACACTACACAGAACATAACACAGATAAATTGAAAACATTTCATACTCAGTTAACAGTGTTTAATATATATGAGTTTTTGCATAGGTTAACGAGAATATAGATGACGAAACAATTTCACGAAAATTGAAGAATATTGGTGAGGATTAGATTAACATTCCGAATGTAGTTCACAATTTGTGGAGTAAAAAGAACTTGGTGAAGACCGGCTTGGTGTTTGTAGACTAAAAAGTGGGACACGTCAACGGAAGACATTGTCAAGGTTGACTTCAAAAACACTGACATAGCAGTGCGTTCAGAAGTGTAATCAAGTGTTGCCAATTACACAAAAAAAGATTGTGCAAGTTTGTACAATACTGACATAGTGAAATTTTTTTTAACGGCGTAGGTTATGAAGAAAAAGTGATAAAATAATAAAATAGTGTAAAGCTAATCTGTTGGTGTTTTTCGTGTGTTAAATTACAGTCTTATCAGTGTAAAAGAAAAAGGAAACCAGGTAAGGATAAATTCCTGGCGACCAAAATAAAAACATTGGAGTTGGAAGTTATGGTAATGAACTATGTGTTGACATCCGGAAGGAAAATTCCGTCATTCAGATGTGTGAAAACGAAATGATAACTGAAGTGAGTATGTATGTATCTTGGCTGGTGTGATCAGTACCACGTAGTTCACGTTTTAACTAATAGATGGCAGAGGAATACGTTTTAGAGACTATGTGGATATTATGAACGTTTGAAAAAAGTAAATAAACAAATATACAGAATGAATTAATTTAAGAAATAAAAATAGTAGTAATGTAAATAAATAAAGAAGGTCTTATAAAATGAATGAGATAAATAACTAAGATAATGACAATTTATGTGTTTTGTTTGTAGGATAAAAAGCATTTTTGTTTTGGAAAAAAAGGTACTGTAATAATCAGATTATTTATTATTTTAAATAGGTAAACAGAGACCGATCTCCACGGAGATCTAGTCGGTAACGATGTTACCTCAGTTTTGAGGGGGGGCATGTGGATGCACTCAATGATCAATTATTATCATTATCGTTTATTGTTAACTATCTAAGAATAATCTGATTTAAAATTGTATTGAAATAAAGTCAAGTTTTGGTTACATAAAGAATAAGGGAAAATGTAAACACTAACATGTAGTAAGATATTACACATGGTTTTGTTATTGTTTATGTGACATTGTCTAGACAGTGTTTGCATTATGTTGTAAAGAAAAGAATTGAGAAAAGAGCGTGTAAGCTTTAAAATGAAGTAAGATATTTGTAAATTCAGCTTGTTAACAAAATACACAATTTGGGATATGACATAATATGCAGATTGGCAGAAATAAACTGTCTGAGAATTTTGGACATGGCATGACAATGGAGAAACGAAAGTTTTCCAATAGCTAAGGCATCTGACGTCAATCCAGAGATGAGCAGACAAATTCCATCGTCTGGAACATGACAATAAAAACCAAATCTTTGTTGAATTGTGAGGAAAGTTGAGTGGAAGTACTCAAGCGATTATAGTCGAGAGAGAAGAGGTCGACGAGGTGTGTGGAACTTCGGTCTTAGGATCGAGACCAGACGGTCTCCTGTTGTTGGCTTATAGTTGGACAATAGTCAACAAACCAACCATTGTCCATGTTCCAGTCTACGAGCAGTTCCAGGTATGTCGTCAGCTATGTTGTTGCCTATGTCTAAATTCTCTGAGGTTTTTGAGTACTGAAATCTGAGAATGTTATGTCGTATCTATCTTTAACATCACACTTTACACATTACTAAATTAATCAGAATACATTAGTTATTTAAATTAATTTGATGTTTGTCATTGAAATTAACCTCTCGCGAAACGTACAGTAAAATTGGTTTAATACCTGTCCATTTCCGATAATGGACGGAAGCAATCTTCTTGTATCAGTAAGCAATTCATCCCCAGATTTAAGGCACGATGCAGCGAGGTTGTCAATATATATATATTAGTTAATCCTTTAGAATTCATAACGTAAATATGTTAAGAATTTTAAAAAAATCTTTTCGAAATTCATGTTTTATTTTAGAGGTTCTATATTATTATCTACATCAACCACTAATCAAATGAGTTCTTGTGCTGTAGAGAAGCGAAACAAAGTCTGTTTTATTAATTTAAAGCAAAATTTTGAAAAAAGCCCAAAAATTTCCCAAGCAAAAAAGCGAAGCAGAAAAATACGAGTTCTTTCCCAAAAAGCCGTTTTTTTTTCGAGCTGTTGCATCTCTATTCCTACATGCAGCTAAAACCTCATTATTGCCAAGAGTATCGAAAGGTATTCCGGGAAAAACTCTTCTGGTAAACAAGTCACATATACAGATGAACAGCCTCACAAATGTGCCAAAATTGTGAAAACGTAATTACTAAGAAGTCAGACTTAGCAGCACATATAGTTGAAAATGCATAGAGTTGAAAGGTCTCACACGTGTCAAAAGTTTGAAAAGTTTGGATTTCCATTTTAATTGCACTTAGATTCACACGTACATGTATAAAACTTTAAGTGACCGAAACTGTCCAAACTGATTTATTAAAAATTCACTTGGCAAAAGCTATATCGATATGTACAGACGTAACCCTAGACATGCATAGTGTATGGAAAAAGATATAGTCTAAGTTCAGATATTTATTTATTTATAATAGGTTTCAGATACAGCCAATTTTACACTGAAACATTTTAAACACTTGTGTAACATAACAATAGAATAATTTGAAATCAAGACAGTGCAGTACAATGGCAACATTACAAAGATAGTTCATTTATAGATATGAAGGTATGCTCATTTGAAAAAAAAAACGTCTATAGTTTCTGGTAGCTGATTATACGTGATAACAATTCGGTTAAGAAGGAACCTCTGGACAATATTATTCTCTCAGAGCTCGAGTGTAGAAGAGATCACTAGACCGTGTTGTTCTAGCGGGTACGCGAAAATTGATCTGTTAACTGTTCACACGATATATGGCCATTTACAATTTTATGCAAAAATATTAGGTCAGAAATTGTTTCTAACTAAGGGAGATTTGATATTGAGAAATGTTAAAACGTCCTTTCTCGAAAGTGTTCGGAGATGAGGTACTCAATACGATACAATAACTAAAAAGATATTAATTACAGAATTTAATTTTTTCAGACGAGTAGGGCAGGCCATAAACCAAATAGAAGAACCGTACTCAATAGTGGGAGCAACATATGACATAGGACAAGCTTAAGGAATTAGGGTTTTTTATGTCAGTGAAGAGATAAAGGAGTTCTAGTTTCCTCATAACAGTATAAGATATTGTGCTTATATGATCCGCAAAAGTAAGCTTAATGTCAATAGTAACATCACTATCCCTGAAAGAGGTGACAGGACTTGTTGTGATGACCAATTTTGTACCTTTTCTTAAGAGTAATCGTAAGAGAAGCACATTTCTCGATGTTTAAACTGTTTCCAAGAGTTACACCGGTTGAGAAGAATACAAGCATCACGGTGGATAGCAAGATCATCGTACTCTGATTTAACTTTTCTTTAGAGTTTGCAATCATCAACAAATAGAATATTGGTAGAGCTGTTTTAAACGAAGAAGGCAGATCATCCATGTATAATAAAAATAGAAGTGGACCCAGAACACTGCCTTGAGGAACTCCAAAAGTTACTGGAATAAAGTCAGAAAAGTAACCTGAAACTGAAACTCGTCCTATTACTGAGATATGTTTCTAGAAGACTAAGTAATTTACCATGTATATTGAATCTAGAACTGAGTTTGTATAGAAGAAGATAGTGTGCAAGAGAATTGAAAGCCTTATACAGGTCCAAATACAAAATGTCGAGTTGAGAAGTTTCTGAGATGCTGTCCGCAGCATCGGACAGAAGTACTAATAAATTAGTAAGACAAGATTTTCCTGGCAAAAAAGATTGTAACATTCATCCTAATTGAATAAGATAATGTAACATTCATCCTAAATTAAAAGTTTGCCAACACACATTTTCGAATATACAATTCAAACCCTTTGCACGTAGTAAGATTGAAGTAGAATCCCTTGAATAGTCATATTTAGCAAGATACTTAGTACAGACAGAAGAGAAACCTCGTACCAAGAGAAAAGAGAAGATTTTATTCAAAGGCCAACCTTGGTAACGCACATGTTGAAATGCACAACAAATACGTCATGTACGCCTCACGCTAACATAAAAATAGAAAGCATTCTATTTACCAAGAGTGCAGCAATTTACAGTTCACATGTAGCAGCAAAGGCTAAAACAGTAGAAATATATCTGGCCACAATTGAGGAAAACATACAACCAAAATCCAATTCTCTGAGCTATATTAGAGCATCAC
Organism: Thermobia domestica; assembly: GCF_964235325.1. NCBI lineage: Eukaryota > Metazoa > Arthropoda > Insecta > Zygentoma > Lepismatidae > Thermobia > Thermobia domestica. Next base: position 297,546,332 of record NC_137461.1, on the reverse strand, counting down.
ATGAATTACATTACATGTGCCTACAGCTGGGGAAAGGCGATCGAAATCAAAATGGGCTGCATAGTGTTAACACATAGAGCTTAGAAAGTTTATATAAACTAAGAGTGGAAGGAAGGGATTACTTTAAAATTGAATTATAAAATACATATTTTATCTGATACAAGTTCCCTGTCTTGAGACAATGAAATTTTTGAAAGTCGAAAATTTTGTACACCCGTAACGCATGCAGACAAAAGGCCTTAACGTGAGAGGAATGTGGAAAAGATTTATTGAAAGATCAGCCTACCAACATCCATGTTAATTCATAGCTGTGAGGATATTTTCAAGTAATAAAAACAAACCACATTTAACCCATTGCACTGAAAGGACAAGTCTAGCGCATCAGAGCCTCCCGGTGCCAGGTCCCACAGTGACGAGTCACACTCGTCATAAAATTTAAACTATTGTAGCATCACGTAGGGTTACTGTATTGATGTTTTGAAAGTTATATCATGATAAAATATCTACAATACACTTTTATAATTTATACGTCAATTATTAACATTCAGATAAAAAATCGTAGCGGAAGGGGTTAAGAAACGAAGTGTTTGCAGATACGTAAAAAAACCGTTTTAATATTGGCAAGAAATTAAATTGAAAGTGATATCTCACAAGAGAGACTTAAAATCGAACGTAACAGAGCGGATTTTATAATTAAGTAAGTTTAAGTAAGCATTTGTAAATAGATATATACACAATTATCCATATATACCTTATATGTACAATTTGCTTTCCCTGGATAAATATGATTACGAAAATCGGTTATAGATTACTGTTCGAAATTCTGCTTTCTTGATAGCTCCTCATAACCCCGTAAACTGTTTACCTATTTTTTGATTTGAAACGTGTATATATTTTATCCAAGCACATATTAATACATGTATGATATCGGGCGGGAACATAAGAAGAGAAGAAACTCTTCTCTTAATACCCGAAGCAAAGTGATATTGCTCGGAAACATGCATATATGTTAAAAAGCAAAAATTTAATTCAGCGGATTTAGTGTGGTGTACTGATAATTATACAAGCTTAAGTAGAAATAACGTTTTTCATCTCCAATGTTTTTGTAGATCCACTCCATTCTTACAACTTTATTTTTTTAAATATAATACTTTAGATCCTAAGACGAATATTCGAACCTAAGAGGAACGGGAATGGGGAAACTTCATAACGAGGAACTACATAATTTATATGCTTTACCCAGTGGCGTATTTAGGGAAGTGGCTTCCGGGCTTAAGCCCCCCCGAAATCTTACTTAGTATAGTAAAGTAAATGAAATACCTTGTAGAATTTTCACATTTACAGGCAAAGCCCCCCCCCCGAAAGTTAGCAAAGCCCCTCCCGAAACAAAGTCGTAAATACGCCACTGGCTTTACCCAACAGTGTTAGGGTCGTCAAGTCTAGGAGGCTTAGGTGGGCGGGTCATGTAGCTAGAATGGAAGAAAGTAGAAACGCTTTCAAAGTCTTGACAGGAAGACCAATCGGAAAACGACCATTAGGAAGACCTAGGCGCAGATGGGAGGACAATATTAAGATGTATCTCGCAGAGATTGGAATACAAAGTAGAAACTGGATGCAGTTAGCTAAGGATAGAAGTCAGTGGAGAGCTTTTCTGAACGCGGCATTGAACCTCCGGGTTCCATAGGCAATAGAGTTAGTTAGTTAGTTAGTTAGTTAATACTTTAGTAGTTTACAAATGATAAGAAAGGAAACAATGTGACAAGTAAGAAATGCGAAAAATTTGATAATGCACGACCCAGAAAATCACTACCAGATACGTGTCCAATTATTAATGCAGTGGAATTAAAAGTGTATTCTGTTTATATGGAGTGTTTTCTTTAGCTCCCGGCGTAAGTACACGTGAGGGAAGTTTCACTCAAGGTATCTATCTCTCTCTCTCTCTCTCTCTCTCTCCTGTGTCTCACTTCAACGTGTGATAGAAACCATATAGTATGAAGCCGGATTATAGGTCTCCATACTATTTCGCTTAGAACAGAATTTTCTAGTAAACCCTCTCCTATACCGATCTTGCGTTTTAGTGACAGCTTTTCCATCTCTTTTACCTAGCAATCAAGTTCGGAAATGGGAAACTTGCATTTAAGCCTAGGAAGGCAGACGTCATTTTCTGCTCGCTACTTCGGAAATATAAGACACTGGGACCATGAATCTCAGATGAGGGCATACACCGAGATTCGTACCAGAAATTTCTGAAACCAAGTTCTTATAACTTCAGTTGTATTTGTGATTAGCTTGTGGATCTATATTGGTTGAAGCAAAGAGAAAATTTCTAACAAGTGATTTTATTACAATGAAGGAAAATGGAAAATTACATGAAAATTTCAAGAGGCTTAATTGGTGTGAAACACAAGCGGTAGGTTCTAACTTTGTATGAAATCAACCCCAACTTAACTGACTGTATGCTATGAGCTGCTAGAACAAAATGTGTAAGTTACTTGAAAAGCCTCTTTCGTGAGACTAAGTTAGGAAAAGTGAAACCGAGACGGGAAAGAAGTTCATATTACCGTAAGGCATGACAATTGTTTACGGGTTAGTGTTGGCTTCTTTCTAATTATCGCTACAGTCAACTATTTATGATTCAACCCTCCAAATCTAAGTTGTGTTACCAACTCCTAAGTTCTAACTTAGAAATTCATACTTGTAAAATGTACTTCTGAGGTGGCAGAGTGACAGCCTACTGATCTCTACGACGTTGGGTTTCAGAGTCACAGCGCCGACAAAATTATTAAACTTAAAATTCAGAGTCACAGCGCCTGCACACCAGCAATGTTTCAACTCTTGCAAGAGGCACAATGCAAGAGCTATTTTATATAAGCTTATTTTTAAACCCCTCGAAAGTAAGAGACATCTTGTGCGTCATTCTTAGTCCTGGTAGCTCATTACTTGGTTCAAATAATTGAACTATTGGGAAAATATCATTCTCTTTCAAGTGTTTTAAAAAGTAGTATTTACAGGCAAGATGCAGGGAACCTTTAAAAACCCTCGGGTGAGGTTTTGCGGTTCATACATCCGGCATTTAACGTAGATATTGTAAAATATTTTTCAATACTTGTTTTAAAATTCTTTTACTCGAGATTCCTACATAGTTTGTTATTAAAGTACTTATTAACATATCCCCATTTTATTGTCAATATGTGTTGCCAGTAAAACAGTTTAGATTGATCGAGCCCCTGGTGTGATAACCACAGTATTTCATCTCACGCCCAGCATTCCCCCCCCCCAGTACGAAATCTTGGCTAATCGAACCAATATATGTTGCCACTAAAATGGTTTAAAATGATAGAGACCTGGTCTGATAACCACATTATTTCATGTCACGAACCCCCCAATTACGAAATCCTCGTTACGTGCCTGCAACAGTACACATACTTTACATAGTATAATAATATACTCTATAATTTTTTGCAATGAAGCAAACCGGAAGATGAAATTCCTGTGATATTAAAGTGGAATGTTCTACAATATAATCATTATTCATTGTCCATATTCCTATCAGTACTTTTGCCACGGACTGAGAACTACAAGACTAATAGAAATAGAAATTAGAGATTTCATTCCTTTTTTCTCTCACACTAAAGTACTTCTGCATTTTGCTAAGATTATAATTTCTTTTAAATATAAGTTCCCTATCCCAGGCTAATTCTGGGTGGGATCGTGTTTATTAGGGATGAGCATAGCCAAGTTGAAGTGAGTTTTAATTGAAAGTTGACTCCACTCGAAAAATTTTGTCCAACTGAAGTTGAGCCTATTCAAAACGAAGCAAATGCTGGATGTAATTTTAAGAATTGAAAAAAGAAGACATAAGGACGTGAGAAACGAATACAAAGGATCATAGGGGACTTTAATGTCCACTGCACTGCAATAATAATAATAATAATAATAATAATAATAATAATAATAATAATAATAATAATAATAGGAATGTGAAAAAGAAAATTGAAAACATTTTTCCCTTTCAGTTTTTTATCTTCGTTGCTGTCTATTTCATATGTCCTCCTATCTTTCTTCTTTTCTATTATAACACGGCGTATAAGAAAGATATGCTGCTTTTTTCTGCGAATACTAAAAAGTACAGTCTGTCAGGAAAGTAAATGTACACCTGTTTTTTGAGTCTAGCATTCCCGCGCTCCATCCATGGAGAGTATGAGAATTAAATCAATCAAATGTTTACTGAGCGGCAAGAAGAAAAGTCTAATCTAAATAAGACATTGCAGAGGGGCACAAACTGTGAATACGAATAGTGTATAGTGTAAATAAAGGACGACACCGAAAGAGAATCCAGAAACAGCTGCTAAACGGAGAAAAAAAGATTAAAAATTGTCGAAGTGGGAACATAAAATACAAATACCAGCAAATACGCTGATAACGAAACGTTTACCTAGCAATCAGGGATGAATTCAGGGGGTAGCCCGGGGAGGAATCTCCCCCCCCGAAGAAAATTCATTCCGCCCCGGAGAAACTCAAAAAATTTCAGTCACAAAATGTAGAAATTACTTCACCCCATTATTTGCTTTTCTTTCCGTGCACGTGCAGACGAAATCCGATCTCTCAATATACATATAAATGACGCAGACCCATTCTATATAAATATTAAACATGTAACATCTAAGATAGGATACCAAATAGTGAATAAAAGTTGCATTTCTTAACGCTATGACCGAGTTTGGCAGAACATGAAATTGTTAACTGTTGAAAAAAGGTTTGTATTTTAGTAGGTACTATACTCTCGCCCTATATTATATATTAGTAGGTAGCACTAGCACAGATTGAGATAGGAAAGGAAAGATAGAGAAGATCTTTTGATCATTCTATATGATCTCTGATGTCAGCAGACTTCAGTTCTTGAAAATGTACAGTTCTTACATTATCTTAAATAGAGCGCCTAAATCCCATTCCTCGCATCGGAAGTAACAGACGTAATGTGTTTTACGATTGTTAAAGTAAACACACTTTTCTTCAATTAAAAATAAGTCAGTTAAAGGGTGAGATTCAGAGGGCGTCATTTAGAGGGATCAGGGAGGAACAGTTATCCTTCCTGGGTTAGAGATTTATATAGAATTTATCAATATAATAGTAGTATATAAGTGAAAGATTGTTATTGAAGGTGATGAAGATCCTGCTCAATGCCGTGCCATGTGGGAGAGGCAAGCGGGGCGACGGCCCCGGGCGCCGAAGTAAGTGCGATGTGGACATTTGCACATATATGAAATGAAAGGAAAATAGTAATGAAAAGTGCTCAAAAGCAAGGAAAAGCAGGGTTTAGTTTTTAAAATTTTCTTACCTTTCGCGGCTGGTCCGTCGACCTCACTCATATATACGGGGGGGTGCCTTCGTATACACTCGCGCCAAGCGCTGATTTTCCACGACACGGCACTAATCCTACTGAAGATTTCGTAAACTAAACTATTGATGTGTATGCACTGAAGAAACCAAGGCTAATATGCTTGATTTAGAATCAGAAGTGTGAGAAAGAATGATAACTTTTTTGTTAAGATATTCCTATGTATGTTTGTTTTAGGAAAAATATATTTGAATTAATTTAAATCTTTTTAAAAACTTCTACATTAGTAACAAACAGTAACTACTGAATATAGGAAATCATAACAAAAATAGCTACTGTAAATAGCAGTTAAAGTTTAGTCTAAAATATTTTTGCCAGTCTTTATTTAATGTTTTAGATAAAATTAAAGGATTGTTTTTTTCAATTGTAATCTCACATAGAATATTTATCAGCAATTAGTCTCACAAGGTACATTCGCGAAGTGTCCCCTCGGGATTCATGTAAAACTGATTTAAATGCAAAGTTCTCCATGGCCTAATGTGTATTGTACTAATTTTAGCAGCCCATATAGGTAATTTGCATATTTATGAGCCTTCATATACCCGGAATTCAGTCACACACTACTATAACACTCGGTCACAAAATTGCTTTTAGTTTCTTTAGATGTAACTGAACATGAATGTGGGCATATGGAAAACAAATAGGATCAATTACTGCTTCTCTGGCACGTGGTATGCACACCGGCCGCCATCTTGGATCCGCAATATTGAGTTCAACTTTCGGTTTTTCAAATGGGAATAGGTGCATGTGATACATCAAGTTCATATAAAATTTTCTCGGAAATTCATTGGTGTAGTGAGTTTTACGGTAGCTTGTACCATTTGCGAGATATTACATGTTAAATCCCTCTAGGCACTTCGCGAATAGACATTACAGAGTAATGTGAGTTACGCTTACGTTTTTGATGTTGACAAATCAAAACAATTTCTAACTGGAAAATACTGTAGGTATAAACAAACCCTCTACAACATTGGTGTCATAATCTTACAACATTTCTGTGAGTGATTGTTATTACTTCCATGTTATTCCACGAACAAGGAAGTATTGTATTACGAACATAATGCCTAATGTAAATCTAGATACGACCAGATTTTGGTGAAGATCTACCATATCCTATTTACGTCTGTGTGTCTGTATGTATGTACGTTCAGAAGACATTTCGTCAACAATGAATCACGTAAATAAAAGATCACATATTCATACGAGGCCCTGCACAACTTTTTAATGGTTGAATTTGTGAAGTGCCTCACATTTAACATTCAATATCTTGCAAATGGTACAAGCTACCGTAAATCTCACTACACCAATGAATTTCCGAGAAAATTTTGTATGAATTTGATGTATCACATGCACCTATTCCCATTTGAAAAAACGAAAATTGAATCCAATATGGCGGATCCAAGATGGCGGCCGGTGTGGATAAAACTTGTCAGAGAAGCAGTACTTGATCCAATTTGTTTTGCATATGCCCACATTCATATTCCGTTACATCTAAAGAAACTAAAAGCAATTTTGTGACCAAGCATTATAGTAGTGTATGAATTCCGGATATATGAAGGCCCATAAATATGCAAATTACCCGTATGGCCCGCTAAAATTAGTACAATACACTTTGGGCCGCAGAAAACTTTGCATTTAAATCAATTTTAGACGAATCGCGAGAGGACACTTCGCGAATGTACCTTGTCAATATTAGGTAAGATGTGCATGTGAATGGAATTGTTAAATATGCTGCTTTCTTGCAAAAATACAGAAAAATAACCCTCCCCCCGAGGAGTTGACATTCCCCCCGGGTGAAAATGTTTGAATTCAACACTGCTAGCAATGATCTTGGTGTAGTGGTTAAGGTGTTAGGTAGTGGCTTACAAATGCCAAGGACGTCAGTTCGAATTCCCTGCAAGAAGATTTTTAAAAATTTTTGTTAATAATACATACAATTCATGAGAGATGGTAAAAGAGGTCGTATTTAATCTTTCGTACCAATTATTATTGTTCGAAAGAGAAGAATATCCGAACAAATGCCACGAAATTCTCATTTCGAATGTAAACGCCATTTGCAATTAGCAAAGAATAAAAATTGAAGGCTCCGACGTAGCTGCAAAAAGTTAAAAAAATGGAAGTGGAGGGGATCGAACCCGTACTCATGATCATTAAAAATACAATTATTACATGCCTTAAACCTCTCGACCACGATTTCTATTTTGAGTGCTGGGATGCTTCTGCTTAGGTTAGACTGGTCAATACGTTTTACAAAGAGGCATGGTTTAGCTCCGACGCAGAACAGGTGCGAGAAGGGAGCGAGACACTTTTTTTCTTACTCTCTCTCTCTCTCTCTCTCTCTCTCTCTCTCTGTGTGTGTGTGTGTGTGTCTATATATATATATATTTACATTCACTAATGATTATGAAATCGAACATTATTCGAAGCTCTCTTGCACCCACTGGAAAACGCGAAGTATATTAATATATTTTTGCATATATTGTTATTGTAGACTGTTCCCATAATGCCCAACGACTTCGATTTTACAAAATTTGAGGAATAAATTTCACTTTTTATTTTGTAGTCAATTTGAAGGCATTTAGTTATACTACCATTAAGAAACCCGTATACATCATATTAATAATCAATCATTATGGAACAATTTCATGTGTTACACGCAGCAATGGTAAAAGTCTTTGAAAGTTTCATTTACAACTTTTTTCATTTTTCTTTTTTAATTGATTTTGTGAGTAATGGTGCATTCAGTATAAAGGTACAACAAGATCTCTTTCTCTCTCTCTCTCTCTCTCTCTCTCTCTCTCTCTCTCTCTCTCTCTCCCTGTCTGTCTGTCTGTGTCTGTGTGTTTCTAGTTTCCGGCGTAAGCGTGTGGATAATACCAGGTATACTTCCGTGTGTGTGGCGGGGGTATATGAAGTATTATTTGGGATCGCGTAGTGGAATTTATCGATATTAGTACGTACATACGTGCGGCCGTTACTTCACACGATAACTTTGGACGAATGCGATTTTTTTAAATTCTGCTTTTTGCAATAAATAAGTAGAGTGATTCTTCTCGAGGAAGTTCCTTAATGGAGGTGATTCGCCAACTGAAAGTGGTAGAAATGGGTCATTTCCGATTTTAACGTTGATCACTATAGACGGAAATAGTAATAAATAGTAAGAAGCACTTTTCGGCAATCGATAAAGGGTATCAAGGATAACTGTCAGTTTCATCCTTAACATCCTGGTAAAACCGGAAGAGATAGAAATTAACCTAACTATGACTTCTGGCTTCAAATTAATCTACATAGTGGGATAAGAAGAAGCTCTTTTAGGAATTAATATAAGGTCGTGGCAATAAATATCGTCTTCTCTCTTAAACTTCTGATCAAGTGGGAAGTAGCAAGAGTCAAGTACTTTCCATTTTAGTGTTGATTACAACAGATTAAAACGATATTAAATAGCGAGAAGAGGTTTTCTGAAATCAATTAAGTGTTCCAAGAATATGTTCTATCTTGATTCTAATCTTTCTACTAAACCTTGAAGTGGTAGAAATGAATCGCTTCCGGTTATAACATTGAGCGTTATAGAATGGATAGCGAGAAGGCTTGTTAGGTAATTCATTAAGTGCTCCAAGAGTATATTCCATTTGGGCAGTAATCCATCTACTCAAATCGGAAGTGAAATAAATATACTAGAGCTTCTGGTCTACAATTGCTCCGGCAAATTGTGGAGGCGTTAAAATATTAAATAATGCTTTTGATAAAGTGGATACTTTCAAATATTTAGGATCAATATTAACAGACGAAAATCATATTCACGAAGAAATTAAATATCGACTAAAAGCAGGGAATTCGTGTTACTATTCGGTTCAAAATCTCTTGTCGTCGCGAATTCTGTCGAGGAATTTGAAGCTTAAAATATATAAAACGATAATCATGCCTGTTGTTCTGTATGGTTGTGAAACATGGTCGCTTACTCTGAGGGAAGAACATAGACTGAAAGTATTTGAGAACAGGATCCTGAGAAGAATATTGGGACCCAAGAGGAACGAGAATGGAGAATGGCGGAAGCTTCATAACGAGGAACTACATAGTTTATACGGTTTACCCAACATTGTTAGGGTCGTCAAGTCTAGGAGGCTTAGGTGGGCAGGTCATGTAGCTAGAATGGAAGAAAGTAGAAACGCTTTCAAAGTCTTGACTGGTAGACCCATAGGAAAACGACCATTAGGAAGACCTAGGCGCAGATGGGAGGACAATATTAAGATAGATCTCGCAGAGATAGGAATACAAAGTAGAAACTGGATGCAATTAGTTAAGGATAGAAGTCAGTGGAGAGCTTTTCTGAACGCGGCACTGAACCTCCGGGTTCCATAGGCCATAGAGTTAGTTAGTTTTTAGTTAGAGCTTCTGGTTTCCAAGCCACTATAGAAAATATAACATGATCCTCTTTAAGATTTTATTATTATTAGGATCACGTAGTGGAACTTGTAATATCGTAATGTTAGTACGTACGTACATACATACGTCCGTTACTTCGAAGGATAACATTTGAAAGGATGCGAATTTTCTATTATTATTATTATTATTATTATTATTATTATTATTATTATTATTATTATTATTATTATTGCAATAAGTAGATACCCAGATAACACAGAAATTTTTTTAAAAAATGTTTAAAAATTTGCAAAGGCAAACTTAAAAGTTTGCAAAGAACTTACCTTTTCAAATGAGAAAATTTGCCGAACGTTCAATGGAAATAACGAAGTTGACCCCAGGTTGACTTTGCAGCAAAGTTGCCTCAGAAAACGAAAACATCTGCCAATACAAACGATATGTTTGCGACTGCACAGCAAGAAAGTTTGCCAGGACTTTGCTGCAAATATTTTGTGTAAATTTTCTTTAACATAATTTCCGAAAATGAGATGATAAATTTGGTGAAAATAAAAAAAAATTTGCAGCAACATTGCAGAAAGTGCTCTCACGATCGCAAGATCATGTTTGCTGCAAATGTATCAGATAATGTTTACTGCAAATTTATAAAGTAATATTTGTTGCAAATTTATAAGGTATATTTGGTGCAAATTTATAAGGTGATGTTTGTTTCAAATTTAGAAGGTAATGTTTGTTTAAAAATTTAGAAGGTAATGTTTGTAGCAAATTTAGAAGGTACTGTTTGTTTCAAATTTGGTATAAGGCTAAAATATGTATCAAAATTCTGAAACTAGTAATCGAGGTATAAGTCAAAATATTAACTGCTTGCGATTTAATATTATTAAAACATAGGAAACACAATCTAGCATTCCGTTTGCATTCATGGAATAATCACCTGTGACGTTTAGAAGATATTTTTCATTGTTATTTCCAGGTTCCGCCTAAATATAATCGGAATGAGACATTCTGTTTCGTATGCTTTAATAGTCTTTAAATCCCAAGCAGTTTATATTCTGACTTGTACCTCACTAGTTTCAGAATTTTTCTACATATCTTAATCAAAATTTGCAGCAATTGTCTTGAAACTAGTACAACTATATAAAAAAAAGCAAACGAGATGGGCTGATAAGGGTCATTTTTCGCCCATCGAACACCGAAAAAATTGTAGAGTCCGATTCAGACAAGTTTGCAATGTCTGTATACTGGAAGATATGTTTTGTATGTGAATATAATAGATACGTGAGAAAGAAAATAATAAGGCATAGAAATTAGTGTCCAAAAAGAGGTAGTTTTGCGTCATTTTGACAATGTTTGCTGTCGTTGACGTAGGCTTGTAGTAAGAAGGATTCGATGAACCTAAATAAACCAGACTCGTAATAATATAACGCTGTGTAAGCTTTGATAGGAGGATCAATTTATTTTGTTTCAGTGTGTCTTTCGACCTATGAGTGAACAAAATGTATCTAGCCTCTACAGACACTTTACATTTTTCTGGTGTTCGATAGGCGAAAAATGGCCCTTATCAGCCTACATCCTTTTGGAGAGAGCAAATATAGAAGGTAGTTTGCTTCTTCCAGCTGCACTTTTCTTGTTCATAAAATAAGAAGTAACTTATAACCGACTATTTTAACGTCATTTAATTTATATATGTGTATACATAAATACTTAAAAAATAGAAAACGCCTAAACCTGAATATTTCTGAAGGTTACATCAACGTTTACTCCATCACTTACTCTTGTAATGGACACGAAAACTTTCTCTGGTTCCTCGTAGGGAGTTTTCGACTTAAAAGCGAGCCACTGAAACAAATCTAATAAATTTGACCTTTCAACGAATTTAGCCTGTACATTTTAATCCAAAATTTTACAGTCAGTTGCACAATTTGCTCAGCAAAGTAGTAATTGACGACAAATTACCCAATAACAAGACATTATACTCGAAGATAATGCACAAGGGAAAACAGACACTTCCAAATGCATAAACAAACATGGCGGCATCCAGATGGCTCCAAGTACAAAGGATTAAGCCTTTTCTAAATTGTCGTGTTGAAAAAAAAACAGTAAAAATCATGGTAATGGCACAACCGTATTAGAATGTGTGAGGACAAGCATATAAAAATAACTATAAGATGATTAGAATGAAACATTAAAAAATACTATACGGTAAATAAAGGGCATTATATATATAAAAAACATGTATATATAAAGTTTGATTTTGACTTTAGAATGACAATGTACTACAAACTATAACAATACTTAGTGATCATATTACAGAATGCATAAGGGGATTAACAGAAACTGTTTTATAGAAAAAAAGTTGAAAAAAGCAAGTTGTTGTGTGTATATATAATAATACTTAGTACCAGATGCCAATTTCTGAAGTCTCTTCACAACGCATCCCACCACTTTTTTTGAGTTTGAAAATTGTGCGAAAATGTAAGAAAATATCAAAATTTCGAATTCTGCAACCTTCCTATCTCGAATCAACCTGATTTCGCATCAAGCACAGATAGAACACACTCAACATGTAAAAATAACTATTCCATTTAGTAAAATCATCTGCTTATAAGCGAACCCGGCAACAGAAAAAGAGTGAAACCTAACTTTATAGAACATCAAAATTTTTATAATGTGGATCCGTCTTTTCTTAGTGGCAAGCAATAAACATTTTACGCTACTTGTCAAATATAAAAAAACTTACGAACGATAAACGCACAGACAAAGGATATATCCTTTGTCTGTGGATAAGCGTACTTAAATTTCAAATTATACTTAACGAATTCGCAATTTATCTACTTACTCAACGATCATATCCCTGTACTTACTTTCACACACATTCACAAAATAACGCCAGGCTGCCTGGGTCAATAAAAACATCTGATAAGAAACCAGTGAGTTTATTCTGGAGTCCTCTGATGTATTGGATTATCTCGATTCTCACTTCCGGCTTGTTTTGTCACAGTTGATGTAGCGAAGTGAATTCTGGGTACGATGCGCGCGCACTCGGATATATTATCACATATTTGCTTTCAGCAAATTTTCAAAACAAGTTTTTTAAAGAAATGCAAACTGTTTGCGACGGCAAACTTTCAACGCTATATTTTCAAAAAAGATGCAAGTTAATTGCAGTGGTGAATTTATTTTTACAAATCAGTGAAAAGTTGCAGATCATATTAAAAGCTTGTAATAAATATTAAGAAATTTTGCTTTCGCAAACTTTCAGATTGTTTGCTCCACTAAACGAAGCAAAAATTTGCCGCAAGTATTCGTGCTATCTGGGTAGTGTGATTTTCTCGAGAGAGTTCATAATTAGAATTGATTCGACAAACAAAATGGTAGAAATGAGTTATTTCAGGTTTTAACGTTGATCAATATAAAACAAAAATGGTAATGGATAGCGAAAAGCGGTTCTCGGCAATCGATTATACGTTTCAAGATAATCTCTCATCTTATTCTTAACATTCTAGTACAACTAGGAATGGTAGAAATGAACCATTTCCGGTTTTAGCATTCATTACTATAGAGCAAAAACGATAATAGATAACGAGAAGATGTTTTCGGAAATCAATTAAACTTTTCAAGGATTACCTTCTTCATATTTAACAAGCTAATAGATTCTGAAAGTAACAGAATTGAGCCATTTCCGGTGTCAACGTTGATCACTATAGAGCGAAAACGATAATAGATAGCAAGAAGCAGTTTTCGGCAATCGATAAAGCCTTCCAGGAGTAACTTTCATCTTCGTGCTTAACACCCTAGTAAAATGGAAGTGTAGAAATCACCTATAACTTCCGGTTTCAATTTAATTTATATAGATCATAAACTATAAGATATAGGACAAGCAGTTTTGTGGAATCAATTTAACGTTGTGGGAACAGGTAAGTTATTATCTCTCTTAAACTCCAAACCGGAAGTAGCAAAACCCAACTACTTCCGGTTTCAGTGTTGATCGCAATAGATTAGAAAAGGTAACAGTTAGCGAGAAGCGGTTTTCTATAATCATTTAGTGTCCCAAGAATATGTTCTATCTCGACTCTAACCTTTATACTAAAGGCAGAAGTGGCAGATATCAATCACTTCCGGTTATAAACTGAGTGTTATAGATTGGAGAGTTAGAAGTTATTTTATGTAATTCATTAAGTACCGCAAGAGTGTATTCCATCTCGATAGTAATCTCTCTATTAATACCAGAAGTGCAAGAAATGTGATACAAATTTCGGAATCCGTATTAATTGATAACATATCACGTCATCCTGTTTACGGTTTTTACTAGAGTTTATTTTTAAATTATTTACTAGCCGGATGTTTACTAAATTTTGTGAGCTACTAGCCCATTCCCTAAGGAATAAGTACTGGTATATTCTGTGGTCAAACTCGGCCAAGAACCGGGTGGACGCGGCTTGCATTTCATACCTTATTTCTCGATAACTACTTAATTAGCCAGCAGCATTTTCTTCATAACTATTGGCCGAATCGGAACAAAATTCGGTGGTGGGTAGACCTCAACCTAATTAAGATCTCTATATTTGCTAGCCGAGCTTGGCCAAGTTTTGGGCTTGATTTGCGTGTGGTAATTTATTTCTCGGTAATCTTTTGCCAGATCCAATCTAAAGAATTTGCCATTACAGAAAGCCGCTCATCCCTATTTATCGATTTGGCTTTATAGTGTTCAACGTAAAACCGGAAATTGTTTATTTCTACCACTTTCGGTTGGTAACGAAAGGAGATGAAGGGTATTCTTGGAATGCTTAATCGATTGCCGAAAACCGTTTTTGTTTTATACTGGTGAACGCTAAAACTTCGAAATGGCTGATTTCTACCACTTTCGGTTAATGAATCACTTCAGTTAACTAGCTCTTTCGAAATAATTACTCTACCATAGTTTGCAAAAAAAAAAAAAAAAAAAAGGCTTTCTTTCAAGAGCTATCGTGCGCAGTAACTTAGTCGCAGCAGCTATCGTTGTCTATTATTATTATTATTATTATTATTATTATTATTATTATTATTATTATTATTATTATTATTATTATTATTATTATTATTATTATTAAGTATTCTATCTGTTGGCAGGTACTGGACTAACAGGAGATGTGAGTGTGATTGTGTGTTTTCTTAGGTTCTAGTCTGGAAATTCTTCTTTCACCTTTCTCGGTCTTCAGCTTCCTCTTTTTATTCCCAATATTTGATTCCATTTTTCAAATCATCGACTAACTGCATTCTTCTTCTTACTATTCCTTTCTTACCTTTCATCTCTTACTTTCAACTTTTCTCTTCCTCAGTGGGCTGAGAAGTGGCTAATACGTTTTAATCTGGTTCCTTATAATTATTACCAGACTGCAGTTTCCTCTATCTATTTTTGAATACTATTTTTAAGAAATTAAATTATTATTATTATTATTATTATTATTATTATTATTATTATTATTATTATTATTATTATTATTATTGCGTTCATGTTCTGTTTTCCTTTTAACTGTTAGAGGAAAGGTTCATTTTTTCTACAGTCTCACTTTATCTATAATGGTACTTCGGTGTTATACTTAATGTTTAGTTAACTCAAGAAGAAGCGGATCTAGTTGTGTGAGGCCTCCATTTCATGTTAGCCTTCGGTGATCATTTAGTACTGTTGAGCGAGGTAATTTAACAGAAGTACAATGTTCTTATAGATTATTCGTTGTAGTGTTATAAAGTAGAAAATGATACAGGACGCTGTGTTTTCTGAATTAAAATTTTGGGATCCTCTAGGGTAATTGTTCCCACATTTTTAACAAGCGCCCACATTCTTAAACCCTACATACTTCAAGCCCAAATCATTCACGCATGTCTTTGACCGTTTCTGCAATTTTAGTTGCAGCATTGTATTCTCAAATCATCAGTAATAGCAACAAAAATAATAACAATAATGTTAGTAGTGTATACTGTATATAAGACAATATAAGTGAGTTACTCATTATCGACGAAACCATAATACTATAATTAGCAAGAATACTCTTTTTGGCGAAAGCAAGGGATAAAGAAGGATTTTTGGAAATGTGTATCCTTAGGGCGTAAATAGGATAATGTATCTTGCTAATCCCTGAAGAAAGGAAGATGAAACTAAGCATATAAACTAACCATCAAAAATAACTGAACATGTTTCTGACAGTTTCTGAAAATTCCGAACCTAAACAAGAAAGGAGTAATTCCTATAACATTAAATTTTCAACTGTATTTTATTTCATTTATATTTAGAAAATGTTAAATGTAGGAATTCTTTATATTGGAGACGTGAAATTTCAAGATTAAACTCAATTAAAAACAAACCAATACATGTTTAGCTTTTCCGAAAATTCTGTCCTAAGAGGAGGATGGAGGATAGTGTCTACCTATTAAAATTTCTGCATTTGCTTACATTTGAGATTTGAAATTTGGCTTTGATTTCTTAACTAAAAATAATTGAACGTATATTTCCGGAAATTCCCCTCTTAAAGATGGAGAAAAGAGACGATTTCTATAATATTAAAATTTACCACTATTTATTCAGAAAATGTCATTAAATGTGAAATTCGCTTAAATTCGAAATGTGAAATTTGGTACACCTACTATGAACTAAAAATAATGGAATACGTATTTCAGAGTTTTCGAAATTGTCCTTTTAAGCAGAAGGAGGAAGAAATTAATTTACTTATTTCTCGACATTCAAATCGGGGTTCGCTGTCTTATCATCATAGAATGTTCGAGGAGAATTACTGAACATATTTAGAACTACTCTAGAGCATTGTTTCATCATATCACTTTCATTGAAATGCGTATCCTAAAGGGAGGGGTCAACGTCTAAAATATTTGCTAAAAATACAGTATCTTACAAATCTCTCATGTATGAAGATGAAATTTAATATAAAAACCACGTAGACACGCAACCCAGCGTTCTAGGAAATTCCACTTCCGTCTCATCTCATGAAAAATGATTGAGAATTTTAGAACCTAGTTAGCACTTGGCTGAAACCATTTCTTAACCATGTCAGTTTCATTAAAATTCGAATCCTAAGAGGGTGGAGGGTTTAATATATACGGCGGAAATTAAATATATTCCAAGTCAAGGAGATGAAACTAGGTATATAAACTTTTTACTTAACGAGGTCATCATGTGGACATGCCCCACCGTTTTCGAAAATTCTACTTCCAAAAAAAGTTACAGTGTGGCAAAGTGTTTGAAACGTCTGAAATGATTTTTAAACATACTTAGCATGTGGGACATTTCTATTTTATAAACTCACTTCGAAATAAAAGAATCGTAAAAGCAGAAGAGAATTTAGATTTCTTGCAAACAATAAATACTGCATCGTATGAAACACATTTTTGTACATGGTCGAGCTAGGGGTTTTATTTCACTTTTGTTCAAATAAGTTACGTAACAGGGAAAGGGTGATCAAATGTAACTTTTAATATTTACCATAAACCTATTCTACCCGTACGAAGAACGGGCCTGCATATGATAATAGTAACTATAAATAGCCATATTCTCACAAATTTATATTTATTTCCAGCAAGATTCCTGCATAGCATTGTAATGCAGTGGAATATTATATTTTACAAGTTTTGTCAATGAAACCACAGTTCTTACACAATAGTTATTTCGTGTTTAATTGATATTGAATTTAATGTTTGTTACAACATTTGTAATATTTGTAATTTCAAATTTAGTTCTGTCAGAGACTCGCACCCCTAGATTAGGAGCCACTGCTCTAGAGACTACCTAGAAACTTTGAAATTACACCTACATAGGATTTGTGACGTGAGTAGTAGAAAATGGATCGATCTGGAACAGTATTGGACAACATAAGACAACCTAGGACAACTCAGGAGCCCCTGGGAAATTGACCACCGTACACCGTGAGCCCACGGTCTTTTACGACCTCCATTTTAGAGGTGTATTTGTTCCCTTTTATGACCACATTTTAGGGGGTGAATTTGTTCCCTTTTATGACCAAATTTTAGGGGGTGTATTCGTTCTCTTTTATGACTACTTTTCAGGGGGTGAACTCGTTCTCTTTTATGAGCACATTTCTCAACCCCTATTTTAACATAGCAGAAATACAGCTAATAAAAGAGCATGGCTTATTTTCCAACCCTTATTTTAAAATACCAGAAATTACACTGAGACTATGAACATACAGCAGAGCATAAGAATACGTAACACACAAGGGTGTATTCATTCTCTTTTATGACCACTTTTAGGGGGTGAACTCGTTCCCTTTTATGAGCACTTTTTCAACCCCTATGTTAATTACGAACACATAGAAGAGAAGATAACACATAACACTACGTAACACATAGCAGAACAGATAACACAAAAGAGTACGTAACATAAAAAGGGTGTACTCATTCTCTTTTATGAGCATATTTTCAACCCCTATTTTAACATAGGAGATAACACATAAGATTACGAACACACAGCAGAACATAAGACTACCTACCATAACAAGGGTGTATTCATTCCCTTTTATGAGCATATTTTTCAACCCTTATTTTAACATAGCAGAAATTACACTGAGACTATGAACACACAGCAGAACAGATAATACATAAGAGTACATAACATAACAAGGGTGAACTCGTTCTCTTTTATGAGCATATTTTTCAACCCCTATTTTAACATAGGAGATAATACATAAGATTACGAACACATAGAAGAGAAGATAACACAACACTATTTTAACATAGCAGATAACATATAAGATTACGAGTACATAACATAACAAGGGTGAACTCGTTCTCTTTTATGAGCATATTTTCAACCCCTATTTTAACATAGGAGATAACACATAAGATTACGAACACACAGCAGAACATAAGACTACCTACCATAACAAGGGTGTATTCATTCCCTTTTATGAGCATATTTTTCAACCCTTATTTTAACATAGCAGAAATTACACTGAGACTATGAACACACAGCAGAACAGATAAACATAAGAGTACATAACATAACAAGGGTGAACTCGTTCTCTTTTATGAGCATATTTTTCAACCCCTATTTTAACATAGGAGATAATACATAAGATTACGAACACATAGAAGAGAAGATAACACAACACTATTTTAACATAGCAGATAACATATAAGATTACGAGTACATAACATAACAAGGGTGAACTCGTTCTCTTTTATGAGCATATTTTTCAACCCCTATTCTGAACATAGCAGATAACACATAGAAGAGCAGATAACACATAGCACTATTTTAACATAGTAGGTAACATAAGATTACGAACACATATAAGAGCAGAAGACTACATAACATAGCAGGCCTCATTTTAGGGGTGACCTCGTTCTCTTTTATGAGCATATTTTTCAACCCCTATTTTAACATAACAGAAATGACATAAGAATACATTCCAACCCTTATTTTAACATAACGACCAAAGATTACAATCGAACACCCACGGTCTACAGATAATCATTTTAGAGGGTGCTTTGATGACCATTTTTTCCACCCCTAATGAAATTACATAGGAGAGCAGATAATACATAAGATTCGTTCCCTTTTATGAACACTTTTTAGGGGGTGAACTCGTTCCCTTTTATGATTACTTTTTCAACCCCTATTTGAACATTTTAACATAGCAGAAATGACATAAGCATATCCTCAAACTACTGACCATCGTGAACAAAGGTCAAACTCGAAACCGAAACAACATATCGAGGTGCTGTTTCCATATTTAGCAATTGATCATGAAAAAAGTACTGACCATCAAGGTCAAAAATTAAAACTCGAAAACAGAGCCACATTTAGTAATTGGTCATCAGGTACTTCATGTTCCAAAATTAGTGGCCATCGAGGTCAAAGGTCAAAATACTTAAAACCCAATAACTCGAAAACGGAGCCACATACTCAGGTGCTGTTTCCACATTGAGTAATAGGTCATCAGGTACCACAAGTTCCAAAATAGTGGCCATCGAGGTCAAAGGTCAACATACTTAAAACCTAATTACTCGAAAATGGATCCATATATTGAGGTGGTGTTTCCTCATTTAACAATTGGTCATCAGGTACTACAAGTTCCCAAATAATGACCATCGAGGTCAAAGGTCAACATACTTAAAACCTAATATCTCGAAAACGGAGCCACATACTCAGCTGCTGTTTCTACATTGAGTAATAGGTCATCAGGTATCACAAGTTCCAAAATAGTGGCCATCGAGGTCAAAGGTCAACATACTTAAAACCAAATAACTCTTAAATGGAACCACATATTGAGGTGCTGTTTCCAAATCTAGTAACTGGTCATCAACTACTAGAAGTTCCAAAATAATGATCATCGAGGTCAAAGGTCAACATACTTAAAACCTAATAACACGAAAACTGAGCCACATATTGAGATGCTGTTTCCACATTTAGTAATCGACCACCAACTACTACAAGTTCCAAAATAATGACCATCGAGGTTAAAGGTCAACATACTTATAACCTAATAACTCGAAAACGGATCCAAGTATTGAGGTGCTGTTTTCCAAATTTGGTAATTGGTCATCAACTAGTACAAGTTTCAAAAATAATGGTCATCGAGAATGGTCATCGAGGTCAAAGGTCAAAATACTTAAAACCAAATAACTCTTAAATGGATCGACATACTGAGGTGCTGTTTCCACATTTAGCAAGAGGTCATCAACTACTACAAGTTCCAAAATAATGACCATCGAAGTCAAAGGTCAAAATACTTAAAACCTAATAACTCGAAAACGGAGCCAAGTATTGAGGTGTTGTTTCCAAATCTAGTTATTGGTCATCAACTACTAAAAGTTTCAAAAATAATGGTCATCGAGGTCAAAGGTCAAATATTTAAACGCAAATAACCCTTAAACAGAGCAACGTATTGAGGTGCTGTTTCCAAATCTAGTAATACGTCATCAACTATTACATGTTCCAAAAGTACTGACTATCGAGGTCGATGGTCAAATATTTAAGCCTTAATTTCTTTAAACAAAGCCTTGTGATCTATTCAATTTTGTACAAAGCAGAAAAAAAGTGAAGAAGGAATAAATTTGAGTGGCTTATTTACTTTTGTATTAATGAGAAAGAAATCCAATTTTAACTAGCGCAGAATTTCTATACCTTTTTAGGCTATTGAAATGGATTAACAAGAAAGCAAGCAAAGATATGCCATATTAACTAGCTGAGAATTATATGTCATCTTGTATTATTTAAGCAAAACGAAGGGCTAAATTTGGGAAAGCGAACATGGACCATTTTACTCAAATTTGAATGGAGTATTCATCTTTGTATGAACCAGAAAAAAATGAAGAAGGTCCATTTTAACTTGTTCAATATTTCTGTACAATTTTGTACTACTCAAATAAACGAAATTTTATTTTTGTATCAATCACGCGAAAATCAAAGAAGGGTCATTTTATACCTTTTTTGTGCTATTCAAATAATAGAGGGAACAAATTTCAGTGGTCTATTTTATGTTTTGTACCAATCAGAAGAAAAGCAAAGATATGCCATTTTAACTATTTAAACAAACGAAGGGGTGAATTTGAGTGACCTATTCAATTTTGCACCAACGAGAAATAATTGCGTATTTTAAATCATTTTGTACTATTTAAAGAAACAAACAATCGAATAAATTTAACCGGCTCAGAAGTTCAATACTATTTTGTACTCTTGAGTGAGCTTTCCAATTTTGTAGCAAGAAGGACCATGTTTTTTAACTAACTCAGAATTTCATTTCATTTTTGTAATACTCAAATTTGGATGGAGTGTTTAGTTTTGTATAAACCAGAAAAATTTGATTGGATTATTTCCTTATGTACCAACTGGAAAAAGTGAAGGGCCATTATTCAAATAAACGAAGGAATAGAGTATTTAGTTTTTGTACCAACTAGAAAAAAAGAAGTGAAGTATGAATAAAATTTAGGTGGACTATTTTATTTTTGTATCAATCAGAAAAAACGAAGAAGAGTCATTTTAACAAGTTCATAATTTCTGTAACGAAAGAATAATTTCGATGTTCTACTTTTTATACCAACGAGAAAAAATGAACTAGCTGAATATTAAGTGACCTATTCAATTTTGTACCAATGAGAAATGGCTCAGCAAAAGGCGAAGAAGGACTATTTTATATAATTTTACTACTCAAATAAACAATGGAGTATTTAGTTTTGCACCATTTTGGAGTATTCAAATAAACAAAGGAATTATAATTTGTGTCAACTCTAAAATCAATTAAACGAAGTAATGCATTTGAGTGAGCTATTTAATTTGAAAAAAACGAAGTTGAGTATTTTATACCATTTTGTATTATTTTAACAAACAAAGGAATAAGCAAAAAAAAGGATCATTTTATATCATTTTAAACTAGTCTAATAAACGAAGGCATAAATATGAGTGAGCTATTTAATTTTGTAGCAACCAAAGGATTTTCACGAAAGAACAAAATTGTACTAATCAGAAAAAGCGAAGAAAACCCATTTTAACTAACTGAGAATTTCTGTACCTTTCTGTACTATTTAAACAAACGATAGAATAAATTTGAGTGGCCTGTTTTTTGTACTAACCAGAAAAATCGAAGAAGGTACATTTTTACTAGCTCAATGAACGAAAGAACAAATTTGAGTGTTCTACTTTTTTATACCAAACAAGGAAGAACCATTTTAACTTGCTGAGTATTTTATACCATTTTGTACTACTCAAATAAACGAAAGAATAAGCGAAAAAAGACCTTTTTAACTAGCGCAGAATTTCTGTAACGCAAAAATTAATTTGGACGGAGTAACAAGAAAGAAAGCAACGATATGCTATATTAACTATTTAAATAAACGAAGGGATAAATTTAAGTGATCTATTCCATTTTGTACCAAGGAGAAATGCCATTTTTATCTAGCTTAGAATTTCTAGTGCATGTTGTATTATTTGAAGAACCATTTTAACTAACTCAGATCTTTATACCATTTTGTACTACTTTTTGTACCAATCAGAAGAAAATCAAAGAAAGGTCATTTTAACTAGCCAAGCAGAAAAAAAAGGAAAGAATTAACACTTTGTACTAACCAGAAAAGGAAAAGAAGGATCAGCATTCTATACTTTTTGTGCCATTTATTGGGGTGTCCTATTTCTTTTTTTACCAACGAGAACCATTTTTAACTGACTTAGAATTTTATACCTTTTTGAAAAATTTGTATCAAATCGAAAAAAGGAAGGAAATACCATTTTAAATAGCTCAGCATGTTATAGCTTTTTGTGTTTTTGGTCTACCCAATTTCTTCACCATGTTGTACTATTTAAACAAACGAAGGAATAAATTGGTGTGATCTATTCACTTTTGTTACAAGCAGAAAAAAGGAAAGAATAAATTTGAGTGGCTTAAGCACAGAAGGTCAATGGTAACTAGCCTTTTTGTGCTATTAAATTTGAGTGACCTATTGAAGAATGAATAAATTTTGTTTGCAATTAAAAAAGCGGAGAAGGTCTACTTTCTGTACCAACCATAGAAAAACAAATTTGTTTGACCTATTCACTTTTATAGCAAGCAGCAAAAGCACGAAAAAAAGGGAAGAAGGTTCATTATAACAAGCTAGGTATTTTTATACCATTTTGTATTACGGGTGGTCTATTTCATTTGTGTAAGAATCAGAAGAAAAGCTCAGAATGTTATACCTTTGTGATGCTACATTTTGTATTATTTTTGTGTCATCCAGAGAACAATTTAAATTGACTCCCACTGACAATTCAGTTGCCAGAGTCCAATGTTTGTAATATTACAGTACTACAAATTGATCCATTTATCAGTTCAATTTCTTCTACCCGGTGGGAGCTCATGTGGTTCGGATTCCACGTTAATCAGTAGGTCCAGGTCTCATATAGCCTCGCTGCTGAACGGGACGTTAAACTCAAAATCAACTCATCAAATCAACTCAATTTCTTCTATTCTTACACAATCAAATGCATATGCTACAGTAGGCTCAGTGTTCATTTACAAAATTAAATAATTGTTTATCTTTCTCTAAAAACATTTCTACTATTTCTTTGATGTAATAATCACACTCTGTAATGTATTCATACACCAGATTAAATTTTTTCTCCAAAGTATAAGTGTTCTTAATATTGCAACCTTTAAAGTGCTTCTTTAAATAGAATTTATAGATTTTCTCTCTCATTTCACGTTTAATTAAGATCGTCCACACCTTTTGTAATAATTCGTAATCATACTGCAGCAAACAGTTGTGATCTTTTTCATTTTCATTATGTTCAACACATGCTTTACATAATAATACTGAATTTGGTGTGTACTCATTAAATAATTGTATAACACATGTATTACTAATATTTTCACTAGTACACCCGCACTCATTAGCTTCCACTCCAAAACAGGTAATATTTGAAATACTGTCATCATCACTTTCCGGGAGTATTTCATCATTATATCTATTATAGCGTCTAAAATAATACACTTCTTCTATTTCTTGTGTTGGATATATGATTCTCACTTTATCACATAATTCATCTGGCAAATCAGGGTCAGACGGATGAATTAACAGTATAGGTTTTTCATTTTCACGCTGCATTTCTTTTTCTCTAGGTGAAACATAAACAATCTCCATGCTAGTCATTTTTCTGCTCTTCAGCAAAAACAAATCAAATAATTAATTTTATATACATACAATAAAAGCATTCTATGCATTCTCCGTCTTAAATAATATGTTTCAAGCAATACAAAACATCATGATGTATGTTCTATTATTTTCCAAATATACTCCATAAACTTATATTCCATTATAATAAAATACATAAATGCAAAAATATATATTTGTCTTTTTGACTTAGACGAGGAAGGAAAGTCTAAAAATAATTGAATCGTTGAGCAATAGGCAGTATATTACAACCCTCACTATACTAGGAATACAAATGTTAAATATCTGCAGCAACATGGAACTTTGAAAACTTTTCTTTTCCTTGATGAGCTGATTCTTCTGCTGTGATCAAAAATGGCCATGCATGCTGTTACGCAAATTGCTATGGAGTCTGTTCTACACAATTATGACTCAACTCTGGTTTGTTAAATCTCATGTTCAATATTTTATGAGCCTTTCTTAGTGACGGGAGAGGCAATTTAAATTGTTCTCTGGATGACACAAAAATAATACAAAATGTAGCATCACAAAGGTATAACATTCTGAGCTTTTCTTCTGATTCTTACACAAATGAAATAGACCACCCGTAATACAAAATGGTATAAAAATACCTAGCTTGTTATAATGAACCTTCTTCCCTTTTTTTTCGTGCTTTTGCTCCTTGCTATAAAAGTGAATAGGTCAAACAAATTTGTTTTTCTATGGTTGGTACAGAAAGTAGACCTCCGCTTTTTTAATTGCAAACAAAATTTATTCATTCTTCAATAGGTCACTCAAATTTAATAGCACAAAAAGGCTAGTTACCATTGACCTTCTTTGCTTAAGCCACTCAAATTTATTCTTTCCTTTTTTCTGCTTGTAACAAAAGTGAATAGGTCACACCAATTTATTTCTTCGTTTGTTTAAATAGTATAACATGGTGAAGAAATTGGGTAGACCAAAAACACAAAAAGCTATAACATGCTGAGCTATTTAAAATGGTATTTCCTTCCTTTTTTCGATTTGATACAAATTTTTCAGAAAGGTATAAAATTCTAAGTCAGTTAAAAATGGTTCTCGTTGGTAAAAAAAGAAATAGGACACCCCAATAAATGGCACAAAAAGTATAGAATGCTGATCCTTCTTTTCCTTTTCTGGTTAGTACAAAGTGTTAATTCTTTCCTTTTTTTCTGCTTGGCTAGTTAAAATGACCCTTCTTTGATTTTCTTCTGATTGGTACAAAAAGTAGTACAAAATGGTATAAAGATCTGAGTTAGTTAAAATGGTTCTTCAAATAATACAACATGCACTAGAAATTCTAAGCTAGATAAAAATGGCATTTCTCCTTGGTACAAAATGGAATAGATCACTTAAATTTATCCCTTCGTTTATTTAAATAGTTAATATAGCATATCTTTGCTTTCTTTCTTGTTACTCCATCCAAATTAATTTTTGCGTTACAGAAATTCTGCGCTAGTTAAAAAGGTATTTTTTCGCTTATTCTTTCGTTTATTTGAGTAGTACAAAATGGTATAAAATACTCAGCAAGTTAAAATGGTTCTTCCTTGTTTGGTATAAAAAGTAGAACACCCAAATTTGTTCTTTCGTTCATTGAGCTAGTAAAAATGTACCTTCTTCGGTTTTTCTGGTTAGTACAAAAAACAGGCCACTCAAATTTATTCCATCGTTTGTTTAAATAGTACAAAAAGGTACAGAAATTCTCAGTTAGTTAAAATGGGTTTTCTTCGCTTTTTCTGATTAGTACAATTTTGTTCTTTCGTGAAAATCCTTTGGTTGCTACAAAATTAAATAGCTCACTCATATTTATGCCTTCGTTTATTAGACTAGTTTAAAATGATATAAAATGATCCTTTTTTTGCTTATCCCTTTGTTTGTTGAAATAATACAAAATGGTATAAAATATTCAACTTCGGTTTTTTCAAATTAAATAGCTCACTCAAATGCATTACTTCGTTTAATTGATTTTAGAGTTGACACAAATTATAATTCCTTTGTTTATTTGAATACTCCAAAATGGTGCAAAACTAAATACTCCATTGTTTATTTGAGTAGTAAAATTATATAAAATAGTCCTTCTTCGCCTTTTGCTGAGCCATTTCTCATTGGTAAAAAAATTGAATAGGTCACTTAATATTCAGCTAGTTCATTTTTTCTCGTTGGTATAAAAAGTAGAACATCGAAATTATTCTTTCGTTACAGAAATTATGAACTTGTTAAAATGCCTCTTCTTCGTTTTTTTCTGATTGATACAAAAATAGAACATTCCAGTTGGTACAAAAGAAAATAGTCCACCTAAATTTTATTCATACTTCACTTCTTTTTTTCTAGTTGGTACAAAAACTAAATACTCTATTCCTGCGTTTATTTGAATAATGACCCTTCACTTTTTCCAGTTGGTACATAAGGAAATAATCCAATCAAATTTTTCTGGTTCGTACTAAACTAAACACTCCATCCAAATTTGAGTATTACAAAAATGAAATGAAATTCTGAGTTAGTTAAAAAACATGGTCCTTCTTGCTACAAAATTGGAAAGCTCACTCAAGAGTACAAAATAGTATTGAACTTCTGAGCCGGTTAAATTTATCCGATTGTTTGTTTCTTTAAATAGTATAAAATGGTATTTCTCGTTGGTGCAAAATTCAATAGATCACTCAAATTCACCCCTTCGTTTGTTTAAATAGTTAAAATGGCATATCTTTGCTTTTCTTCTGATTGGTACAAAAAATAAAATAGACCACTGAAATTTGTTCCCTCTATTATTTGAATAGCACAAAAAAGGTATAAAATGACCCTTCTTTGATTTTCGCGTGATTGATACAAAAATAAAATTTCGTTTATTTGAGTAGTACAAAATTGTACAGAAATATTGAACAAATTAAAACGGACCTTATTCATTTTTTTCTGGTTCATACAAAGATGAATACTCCATCCAAATTTGAGTAAAATGGTCCATGTTCGCTTTCCCAAATTTAGCCCTTCGTTTTGCTTAAATAATACAAGATGACATATAATTCTCAGCTAGTAAATATGGCATATCTTTGCTTGCTTTCTTGTTAATCCATTTCAATAGCCTAAAAAGGTACAGAAATTCTGCGCTAGTTAAAATTGGATTTCTTTCTCATTAATACAAAAGTAAATAAGCCACTCAAATTTATTCCTTCTTCACTTTTTTTCTGCTTTGTACAAAATTGAATAGATCACACAGGCTTTGTTTAAAGAAATTAAGGCTTAAATATTTGACCATCGACCTCGATAGTCAGTACTTTTGGAACATGTAATAGTTGATGACGTATTACTAGATTTGGAAACAGCACCTCAATACGTTGCTCTGTTTAAGGGTTATTTGCGTTTAAATATTTGACCTTTGACCTCGATGACCATTATTTTCGAAACTTGTAGTAGTTGATGACCAATAACTAGATTTGGAAACAGCATCTCAATACTTGGCTCCGTTTTCGAGTTATTAGGTTTTAAGTATTTTGACCTTTGACTTCGTTGGTCATTATTTTGGAACTTGTAGTAGTTGATGACCTCTTGCTAAATGTGGAAACAGCACCTCAGTATGTCGATCCATTTAAGAGTTATTTGGTTTTAAGTATTTTGACCTTTGACCTCGATGACCATTCTCGATGACCATTATTTTTGAAACTTGTACTAGTTGATGACCAATTACCAAATTTGGAAAACAGCACCTCAATACTTGGATCCGTTTTCGAGTTATTAGGTTATAAGTATGTTGACCTTTAACCTCGATGGTCATTATTTTGGAACTTGTAGTAGTTGGTGGTCGATTACTAAATGTGGAAACAGCATCTCAATATGTAGCTCAGTTTTCGTGTTATTAGGTTTTAAGTATGTTGACCTTTGACCTCGATGATCATTATTTTGGAACTTCTAGTAGTTGATGACCAGTTACTAGATTTGGAAACAGCACCTCAATATGTGGATCCATTTAAGAGTTATTTGGTTTTAAGTATGTTGACCTTTGACCTTAATGGCCACTATTTTGGAACTTGTGATACCTGATGACCTATTACTCAATGTGGAAACAGCAGCTGAGAATGTGGCTCCGTTTTCGAGATATTAGGTTTTAAGTATGTTGACCTTTGACCTCGATGGTCATTATTTTGGAACTTGTAGTACCTGATGACCAATTGCTAAATGTGGAAACACCACCTCAATATATGGATCCATTTTCGAGTAATTAGGTTTTAAGTATGTTGACCTTTGACCTCGATGGCCACTATTTTGGAACTTGTGGTACCTGATGACCTATTACTCAATGTGGAAACAGCACCTGAGTATGTGGATCCATTTTCGAGTTATTGGGTTTTAAGTATTTTGACCTTTGACCTCGATGGCCACTAATTTTGGAACATGTAGTACCTGATGACCAATTACTAAATGTGGCTCTGTTTTCGAGTTTTAATTTTTGACCTTGATGGTCAGTACTTTTTTCATGATCAATTGCTAAATATGGAAACAGCACTTCGATATGTTGTTTCGTTTTCGAGTTTGACCTTTGTTCACGATGGTCAGTAGTTTGAGGATATGCTTATGTCAATTCTGCTATGTTAAAATGTTCAAATAGGGGTTGAAAAAGTAATCATAAAAGGGAACGAGTTCACCCCCTAAAAAGTGTTCATAAAAGGGAACGAATCTTATGTATTATCTGCTCTCCTATGTAATTTCATTAGGGGTGGAAAAAATGGTCATCAAAGCACCCTCTAAAATGATTATCTGTAGACCGTGGGTGTTCGATTGTAATCTTTGGTCGTTATGTTAAAATAAGGGTTGGAATGTATTCTTATGTCATTTCTGTTATGTTAAAATAGGGGTTGAAAAATATGCTCATAAAAGAGAACGAGGTCACCCCTAAAATGGAGGCCTGCTATGTTATGTAGTCTTCTGCTCTTATATGTGTTCGTAATCTTATGTTACCTACTATGTTAAAATAGTGCTATGTGTTATCTGCTCTTCTATGTGTTATCTGCTATGTTCAGAATAGGGGTTGAAAAATATGCTCATAAAAGAGAACGAGTTCACCCTTGTTATGTTATGTACTCGTAATCTTATATGTTATCTGCTATGTTAAAATAGTGTTGTGTTATCTTCTCTTCTATGTGTTCGTAATCTTATGTATTATCTCCTATGTTAAAATAGGGGTTGAAAAATATGCTCATAAAAGAGAACGAGTTCACCCTTGTTATGTTATGTACTCTTATGTTTATCTGTTCTGCTGTGTGTTCATAGTCTCAGTGTAATTTCTGCTATGTTAAAATAAGGGTTGAAAAATATGCTCATAAAAGGGAATGAATACACCCTTGTTATGGTAGGTAGTCTTATGTTCTGCTGTGTGTTCGTAATCTTATGTGTTATCTCCTATGTTAAAATAGGGGTTGAAAATATGCTCATAAAAGAGAACGAGTACACCCTTTTTATGTTACGTACTCTTTTGTTTTATCTATTCTGCTATGTGTTACGTAGTGTTATGTGTATCTTCTCTTCTATGTGTTCGTAATTAACATAGGGGTTGAAAAAGTGCTCATAAAAGGGAACGAGTTCACCCCCTAAAAAGTGGTCATAAAAGAGAATGAATACACCCTTGTGTGTTACGTATTCTTATGCTATGCTGTATGTTCATAGTCTCAGTGTAATTTCTGCTATGTTAAAATAAGGGTTGGAAAATAAGCCATGCTCTTTTATTAGCTGTATTTCTGCTATGTTAAAATAGGGGTTGAGAAATGTGCTCATAAAAGATAACGAGTTCACCCCCTGAAAGAGTGTTCATAAAAGGGAACGAGTCTTATGTATTATCTGTTCTGTTGTGTGTTCATAGTCTCCATGTATCCTATGCAATGTTAAAATAAGGGTTGAAAAATATGCTCATAAAAGGGAACGAGTTCATCCCTAAAAAGTAGTCATAAAAGAGAACGAATACACCCCCTAAAATGTGGTCATAAAAGGGAACAAATTCACCACTAAAATGGAGGTCGTAAAAGACCGTGGGCTCACGGTGTACGGTGGTCAATTTCCCAGGGGCTCCTGAGTTGTCCTAGGTTGTCTCATGTTGTCCAATACTGTTCCAGATCGATCCATTTTCTACTACTGACGTGGGATACCACTAAGAAAAATTTTTGAAAATTCACGAAAAGAGGAGGAATTGGGGTGATAGTTATTTTAATAAGATACCCTTACCTCCGAAACGTATAGGACTGGTAACTTAAAATTTGGTATTTGGATTTCCAATTTAAAATAATTTAACACATGTTTCACCATTTCTTTTATATCTTAGTAATGAATGAGAAGGAAAAAGTGAGAATAGGAATTATTACTCTTATAATAGCATATCGGTATCTTAGAATCTCTGAAAGTTACAAACATGAAATTTGGCTTTAGGACTTCTCATTTAAAACAAAATCTCTTAATGACAGTAAACAGGACCACCCAATATTTTTCAATTGAAATTGAAAGCAGAAGTTGTAGTAGATATCTACCACTTAGTGTTATAGACTAGTGATTAGAGAGGAGATGGAATATATTCTAGGGACACTTAATCAATACAAAAACCGTGCCTATCTATTCCCGTTTGTCATATACAGTCTTGTTCGTGAAAACTTTACCACTCACCTCTTTTTGAAAAGGAATGTAGTCTTACCTATAGTTAGAATTAAATCAAATAAATGTGAATTTTGTTTGGTCGATTAAGAAGTTCATTTAGATAAATTATAATTTCCTTTTGCGGTTGCAAGAATATCATCTTTCATAGCAGGGTGAGTGGTCAAGATTTCTTGAACAAGACTGTACAACGATGAACGTTAAAACCGGAAGTGGTCGATTTCTAATAATTACGTTTGATTACAGGGTAAAAGAAGAGATGGTACCTATTTTAAGAACGCTAACTTTTTTTTAAAAAAAACTCTTCTCGCTGTCTCTTATAGGTCATGTTCTATGTATATTACATTGAACCTGGAAGTCATACAGGATTACCAGGGTGTCTATCGGTCACTAAAAGGATTAAAGAAAGTCATAAAATCAGAAAATGGTCATGAAAGTCAAGAAATTTTGCTTTTGGGTCACGATTCATTTTATCTCTACAAATATAGTAAGTACATACTTGTAAACGTTGTACTATAAAATGTCAAAATTCACCACCAGAAACGCATATGGTTTTAGACGCTACCAAATCACAAGTAAAGCACGCTTCTATCACGCTTGTCGAAAACAGCTTCTTACTATATATTACAGCTTTTGCTCCACAATAATGAATAGTAAACCGAAAATTGTTGATTTCTATCGCTTCTAGTTTTATCAAAGTGTTAAGGACAGAAATGAAAGGTGTTCTTGGAATCTTTTAGACGATTTCCCAAAACTCTTCTCGGTATATATTACCGTTTTTCCCCGTTCAATGTTAAAGCGAGAACTAGTTTATTTCTGCCACTTTCTATTTCAATACAGTATTAAGGATGGAGTTGAAAGGTATTCTTGGGATGCTAAATCGACTGCCGGAAACCGTTTCTTGCTATCCATTACCCTTTTTGGTTTACAGGATCAACGTTAAAAGCAAAAACGGTTGATTTCTACCACTCCTGGTTTCTGATCCACAACCTCCTGTTTTATGATCCTCTACTAACGAACCTTTTCGAGATAAAATTACTCTAGTTATCAATTGCGAAAAACACAAGCCAAATTCAGTTTCATCCAAGAGTTTCGTCCGGAGTAACGGACGGGATGGACGAAACTACTAACTGTACAATATTATTATAAATCTTACTCTGTAATCCCAATAATTAGATACATATTTCAGCGTTTTTGATTGTGATCTAGAAGGGAAGAATGGGTTTGGAAGAGAATAGAGGTGGATATTACAATTATTGTAATACTAAGATATTTATATCTCGGGATCCAGTAAAGTTGAAAGATAAAACGTAGTATTTGAACTGAAATTTGTATGCTTCCAGATATATAAAGTGTAAGGCAATAGGCCGAACAAACACGGTGGCCTGGGAGGAAAGCCCCCAGGTATTTCAACTGAAATTCAGTATACTTGCAGGTATGTTAGGTGCGAGGCCGTAAGCCGGGCAAACACTGATGGTTGCAGGTTTGAGATGCAAAGCGTTAGACCGAACAAATTTGCGGGTCTGAGAGCAACCCCCTGAGCGATACGATGGCTTGTATTGAATAAACTCTGATGAAGACAGTAAGGAGGCTCACAAATTATTTTCTTATTTAATAATGAAATACGAAATGATAGTAGATTTATACCACTTCCGGTGTTAGTAGAGGGATTGGATTGGTGAAACAATTATATTCTGGGGATGCTTAATTGGTTGCAGAAAACTGCGTCTTGCTATCTACTTCCGTATAGAGGTTGATATCTACCAGTTCCAGTTTTAGTAAAGGGTAAAGGATGAAGATGAACTGTATTCTTAGTCGATTGTAGAAAACCGGGTTACGGTTTCTGCTCTGCAATGATCAACGTTAAAACCGGAAAGGGTTGATGTCTACCACTTCTGGTTTTATATAGGGTTAAGGATGGAGATGAGAACGGACGCTTAATCGATCATGGAAAACAGCGTTTTGTTATCTACTACAGTTTTTCTTCCATAGCAATCAACGTAAACAGGAAATAGTAAATCGCTACCACTTCCCGTTTTAGTTGTAGGTTAAGAACAGAGATAATATGCATTCTTAGGACGCTTAATCGATTTCCAGAAACAGCTTCTAGCTTTCTACTAACGTCTTATACTCTACAGTGATCAATCTAAAACCGGAAGTCGTTGATTTCTGCCACTTCCAGTTCAAGAGTCACCTCCATTAATTTTAAAACATTTTTTTCTATATAATTATGTAACACTTGGTTTAATTCCAACTAAACTTGATATATATATCTTACAATCTGGAAAGAAATACTCGGGAGGGTAAGGAACCGCTAGCATTCCAAGGAGTGGGGATGGGAGAGCTGATATTTTAAAAATAATTGTAATGATCGATATTCGTGTTGAATGCATAGTTTTCGGGTGAGTCGCTGATATGGATAATGACTGTTTCCATGCCGTTCAAGTTCATCCCTGAAGATTCGGGAAGAGTGACATTTTAAAAGTAATCGAAGTAGGGTTTTTTATTAGTATTATTTTAAAGTATACATTTTAAATAGCACCACGACATGGGAGAGAGAGATTTCTGGCCTTTTCAACATATTCTTAAACATTTATAAAGATTTTGTTAAGATTTTCTTATAATTTTAATTTATGTTTGTTTCTTATATTGCAAGTACACACAACTTGTAAGATGTAAATAGAACTTAATTTTGAAGAGACTCGAAAATTGTGACACCATTTCCGTTGTTCTAGTAGCTAGCACGCGCGCCTTTCGTGCACGTAGTCACACGTTCGATTCCCAGTGAGAGTCTCTTACAAAATTTGGACGATTACTGTGTTTGAATTTCATCATAATCTTTGAGTCTACGTCTCATATAACCTCGATGTAGAAAGGGAATCCTAAACTTAAATAATTAACTAACTCGAAACCGATGAGAATACAAAACTCAAGGTTTCGGTAGAAAACTAGCACAAAAATTTGGAATAGAAAAAGTATCAAGTATCCAGTTGGAGGGGGAGGAAAAGGATGGGAACACGGACATAAGACCATAAAACACATTATTGAAATGGCAGTCAGTGATGATTATAGAGGTGGCTCTTGGGTCTAGAGTTTCGAATTTCCCGAGCATGCTCAATCTGAGTTACCAGATTTTTACAGTACTATATTCACCCATCGTTTATTCAATCCTCCCGCACTGGAAAATCTGTAATGAACATTGTCTCCTATCGTGCTCAACACGAATTACATATATTTTTGCAGTACTGTTTTTCACCTCTAGTGTAATGAAATTCTTCCACGAGAAAACCTGTAATCAACACC
Organism: Thermobia domestica; assembly: GCF_964235325.1. Taxonomy (NCBI): domain Eukaryota; kingdom Metazoa; phylum Arthropoda; class Insecta; order Zygentoma; family Lepismatidae; genus Thermobia; species Thermobia domestica. The sequence goes on along the minus strand of NC_137461.1, from coordinate 297,511,978 downwards.
CAGGCACGTAGCCAAGGAAGGGGGTCCCGCGGGTCCGGACCCCCCCCCCTTTCGAGATCAGAAATGAAAAATTAAGGAAGGATAAAACAAAATGAAATGTCAAAAAGAAGCATCAGCGTTAAAAATTAAAATGAAAACTACAGGAAGCTTTTGCTTACTCTTTCTTATGAGGAGATTTGTATTACTTGCAATATGGTGGCGAGGTAAGCGAGGTATTCTGGAAGAGTTAGAAAATTTGAAATTTCATGAAAAGTTACGGAATTCTCAGAATTCCTGCTACTAGTCAGGGAGATTTCAAGCTTTCGAAAACGTAAGTGCCGTTGTGTAACAGCGTGGACATTTTTAATCATAACTTTTCGTCATCGCATCCTTGCAGTATCAAATATGTCATTTCAAGGACAATTTTCTGTTGCTCCTTTAACCTGTCATTTGGAACCGACAGTAGTTGACGGAATAATAAAAACAAAAAAAAATATGTTGAAAGAAAGTTCTGTTAGCATTTGATTGAACAGAGAAAGGAACGCATATATTGTAAAACTAGTTGAATATACACATGCTTCGCACAGGGGCTGTATTTGGAAGTCAACGCCTGTGGGAGTATCAACATTGATCTCAGCGACCGCGAAAACTATGGATTTGATACTAATATCGGTCATTTTGGGATATTTTTTACATGTCTCGGTATCCATCCCCCGCTGACTCCTGGCCAGCATACTTGCAAGTCATCGCCAATTGAAGTGTCACCATTGATTTCAGCGACCGCGAAAACTATGGATTTGACACTAATATCGGTCATTTTGGATTATTTTATATGTCTTGGTATCTCACTCCCCTCCGGTGACCCCCGGCACGGAACCGAATAGCGTGAATTTGGAAGTTTCACCATTGATTTCAGCGACCGCGAAAATATGAATTTGACACTAAAAGCTCAGTGGTAGAGCGTTGGCTTTGCATTCGGGAGGTCGTGGCTTCGAGTCCCGCTGCCTACCATCCTGACTGAGGTTTTCCATGGTTTTCCTCAATTCTACCTGGCAAATGCCGGGATGGCACCTACTAAACAGGCCCTGGCCGATACCTTCCCAAATCCTTTCAATTGTTAATGTTGTTGGATATTCAATGTAAAATGGCCTCTGAGCTGTATCTGCTGATTTTTAAATAAATAAATATCGGTCATTTTCTACTACTTTTACATGTCCCGGTAAACGCCCCCCTGAGACCCCCTGGTTCGAATTTCGACAAAAACGTTTAACTCTGGTCTGGAGCCTTGACCAAGGTATTCGTGACTAAAATTTGGTAACTCTCGGTCAATTTGTCTGGTTCCCAAGCCGGTTCCGGTAAACGCCCCCCTGAGACCCCACTGTTTCGAAATTAAAAAAAAAAGCTTCGTCTTGATCTGGACCTGGGCCAAGGCACCCCTGACCAAAATTTGGTAACTGTCGGCGCACTCGTCTGGTCCCCAGGCCGCACACAGACAGACAGACAGACAAACACACAAAGAAACTCTATTTTATTTATATTAGAAGATAGTTTACAAGACAGTGTTCAGTATTTACTTTTATGATCATTGAGGTTATAACGATAGGAAAATTGTTATATTAGAATAAACAACAGAAGGACGTAAATATTGCAAAATCTTTTTCAATACTTTTTTTTATTATTTTGCTCTAAATTTCTTCCTAGTTTGTTATTAAAATACTTACCAACATATCCTCATTTTATTGTCCTAACAAACCAATATATGTTGATAGTAAAGTAGTTTAGATTGATCAAGCTCCTGGGTCTTCAGGATTTCTTGTCATCCCCCCCCCCCTCGTTAGGAAACCTGGCGAAACGAACCAATATATGTTCCAGTAAAATAGTTTAGAGTGATCGAGCCCCTTTTGGGATGACCACAATATTTCACTTCACGGACCCCCCAGCTTCACGAAATCCTGTCTACGTGTCTGCAACACTGTCAGTATCAACGTCTTCGACTAATATACATTTACAAGTACAGCTATATTTTCGTATTTTTTTTCAACAGTTAACCAATTTAAAACCCTATTATAATTTAAAGTACTTATCATATTTCTATCGTAAAAATGAATATATAGTTAACTTCCGCAGGAACAGCATGTTTGGCGTCTCACAAATGACAAAGGACAAAAAAGAAAAGCAAATGCAGCACAGCAGTGCCTTAACGCAGACAGAGCTGACAACATAGTTTCGGTCGTCACTTACGCCAATAGACCTACAAACGGTGTGCAAGAGTTATACAGTTACAATATACGTTGTGCCGCAGTAGCGCTACAGGCGGAATGTGCCCGAACTACAAATAAATATGTTTCTTACAAGTATGAGTCACTGTTGCACCCTCTTTACATTCTACACATCCTTTTTCCTCCCACTTTATGACCTTGACAAGCAGAAGTACCGAGTTCACAACCATAAACTGTTTGTGTACAGAGTACGTTTTCAGTTCTTTGAATGACTGCGCGCGAAGAACAAGGATGATGATCGAGCAACCGTATACGGCAGCCAGGAACACCCGGTTGCAGTTTTAAATGTAAAATACAAATATAGAGCCTTGACAATGCCGTGAGGATATATATATATATATATATCGCTTTTTGTGAGTGCCGTAACCACTGTAATTTTCAGCGGATTGAGACAAATTTTGCAGAAACATTAATTGTTGAAATATCTTGAATGAGTTCGTTAGCCATGAATAATCAGAGGAAAATGTTCAAAATGGAGGATTTTCAAACTCTTAAAAAGTTCCAAGGGAACCAAAATTTGCCCATAAATGGGTATTCACAATGTTTGAGTGACTTTTCCTCATTTATTGAGATTGGTATCGAGGGACTTATTCTCTTTTATTGAAATATTGATCTCGATTAATCACCTAAAGAAGGATCACACCCTTTCGCTACGATCTAGTTTTTTTTTTTTTTTTTTTTTTTTTGCAGTGTGTGGGATATTTTCCTATCCGAGCAAAACTATTGTTAGTGATGATATGATGTTACACAATGAAAGTGAAGTAACTTGTGAAACGTGTTATTTGAAACAATAATATAATAAATGTGCTTTCCCCTAACACAGAGAGCTGCAAATAATGTATTTCGAGTTCGGGAGCATGAATGGCGTGAAGTGTTATTTGATTTGTATTTTAGTAAAACACTGCATTGCAAATAGCGGTAGGCAACATTAGTGGTAAGTAAAATAATAATAATAATAATAATAATAATAATAATTATTATTATTATTATTATTATTATTATTATTATTATTATTATTATTATTATTATATAACGAAAAGGTGTTGTTTATGACAACGCAATATCTTACTCAATTCTTCATCGAACGTAATGATGAAACGCCATATCTCCCTTACAAACAAAATATTAGCAATTTATATCGAGAGAACGGGAAATGGGAGAGTGATGGGAGCAACATTGGATAGTATGCACTCGTAGTACTCAGAAAAATATGCGATTTCAATGCAGAAAGAATCAAGAAGCATTGTCATGGGGAGTCATGGGGCCACGACAGAGCCCTCTTTAGGCAAAATGTCGATAACTTATATCGAGAAAACAGGAGGTGATAGTGGGATGGGACCAATGTTGCACACCGTGAACCCATAAGGCGCATCGAAAAAATTATGAAGGGGTGCCAGCCAGCCATACTTATTTCCACATGATAATATAAAATTATATTGTGCGAAATGTACGCACGAGTTAGCTAGTAATATTTCATATTATTATTATTATTATTATTATTATTATTATTATTATTATTATTATTATTATTATTATTATTATTAACAGCGTCTTTTCATCACGTGTGTATGTTTGACATGAAACCAAAGAGAAGATCCATCATTCGTGGAAAGAATAAGAATACACACTTACTTTAACTTTGAATGACGACGAAAAATACGAAAAGAGTGACTACTTGTAGCGAAAAGAAACAATACCTTATCTCAAACGGATAAAAAATCAAGCCAAGATAGATTCGAACTCGCATGGACGGCGCGAAAAGCCAGTGCTTTGTCTACGCACCCACTGTGTCGTTAGGGATTACAACCACTGCATTAATAGCTACCATTTCCGTGGGTTGTATACTATGATCACTTGTTCCTTCTTTGCTGGAAGTCGTCAATGTTCTTACATGTAGTAATTAAACCTAATTACTATGTAATACATGAGGTATTTAGAACTACATGCTCTTCATATAGTGTAATAGAAGGGTCAAACTGGGAATAAGGAAAAGAACATTCCTTGGACCAAACGGAAACCATTGGCATCAGAAATATTTATCTACGGGGCATGCGCAGTAACCTAATTCATAATAATTACAGTTTCGTAAAACTCATCTAATTTGTAATTTATAGAAAGAAAGCAAAAATAAATAAGAATGAGTAAAATTAAATAATCGGAGAAAAACTCAACTATTCCAAATTAATTTTCATTGCATAGAAACAATTACGTTTCTTACTTCATTCAATCGGCCTTCAACATTAGCCGGGAAACAGACATGCAGACAGAGCATAAGTTTGAAAAAATTCAACGAAACTGCAAACCTAAGATAGGATTGCATTGAAGAGACCGTTCTCATCGCAGGAAATCAAGAGATATGGACGCTTTACCGCTCGAAGAACGCCATACGAAGCTACAAATAGGACCAACGATTTGTAACATTAATCTTTCTGCCTCCAAAAGCCTGTCGCGCAAGATCTCCGTGTGCGAGCTCATCCTATTTGTTTAACTTAATCATCGAAAGACAGATTTAATATGAGGAAGAAGTTATCCAATACGTAAAAAGACTGTTTTTCAATTTTTTGGATCCTTCAGAGTGTTTAGAAGATACCGTCGACATCCTCCCAAAAAGAGGGAAGTCACCGGATAACATTGCCCTCACAGAAGAGAAGGGAAAGACGATTGCTAGCCACCTATGATGCTGGGACCCTGACACCTTAATGGTCGCCGCACAGGATTGATCTTCTAGCAATTTTGATGTCCAATGAATTAGAGGACTTTCCATTCACCTTATGGACTAAATAAGTGCTACCGAACAACTTCTATAAACTGTGTAGTAGTGAAGTGTTTGTGTGAGTGTTGGTGCCGATTACGATGAACTGGAATGGAAAACTTTAGGTCCGTAAGTAGTAAGCATTCATTGACATAAATCTGAATCTATTGCAGTTTCTTTACTAATGCCTATAACTCTGCTCTCCCGTCTGAATGTCTGTTTTAGGCTAACTGTTGTTTTCAGTCCGACACTGAACAAAATTATTCCTAGAAACTAAATTCCAAATTAGATTCATTTTAGAGAACAAAGGTACTCGCATTGAGCCTCACACACTACCTTTGCTATTAATGAATGTTTCCTTTTGCTCACAATTTCCTCCACGAAATTTGTGTACCCTTTATTTATTCTCATAATCTCCTTCGTATAATAAATATGACGATACGTTCTAGATTTGTAGGTATGGAAACCTCATCTGGAAAAGAGCGTCTAGTGTGCACTGTGCCTCAGTAGCATAGGCACACAACGGTTTAGTTTAGTAAACGAAGAAAGGGGTATAGAAAGCAAACATTTCGCGTCAACGAGAACGACCAGAGTTGATAGAGGCGGAAGCAGATGTGTGGTAATACAACAACTTGGATTAAATTGATAATTCGTTCTGTATCCTGTAATAGATCGTATCACAACTTTACGGGACAGCAGAGGAAGACGGAAGAGATCGTATCACAAATTTAAAGAAGAGATCATATAGAAAGATTTACTAACCCTATCATTTAAAAAGCTTTACTAACCCGATCATATAGACACAAATGGATGTAACTCTGAGTACTACAACTTGGATTTAACGAAAGCCGTTTAGACATTCAGTGGTTTGCAGGGTTTTATATTCACTAAAAGATAAGACAGAATACAATTCTTCATACCTCAGCTTCCAGTAGCTAGATACATGCAATTTCTGGTTAGATACTGAAACTCCTGTCGGATTTGAATACATGGCGTATAGCAGGATACAAAATGCTTTGCATTACATGTTTGTTTGTAGACAGCTATTAGTTTAGTGTTCTGAGAAGTTGTGTGTAAACTAGGGATGGCCAAATCCGGAATTTTTACTTTCCGGACTCCCGAAACTGAAACTAAAACAAAAATCCGATTTTGGAAAAAATATGCGGAATTGGAAGAAATCCGGAATTTAGAAATTTCTGATTAGAGAATCTGGATTATTCCGAATTCCTGGATTTTCCTGAATTCCGGATTCTTTCCGAGTTCCGCATTTTTTCTGAATTCCGGAATTTAACCGATTTCCATAATTTTCCGAAGTCCGGAAAGTGAAAGTTCCGCTTCCGGTAAATGAATTTCTCATGGTTAATATGTATCGTGGCGGACATAAATCTTTGACCAGGTAATAGCGACTGCTTTGAAACAAGTGCAGAGTATGAGAATTAAATCTGTCATATCTGTAGATTCAGTGGAGAGAAAACAAAATTTGTGAATCAAAAGCTTAAGAACAACTGAAGTTATTAATATAAAGTTTGGCGAAGATTGTCACTTATATCATCATAAAAGAAATACGAAAGACGTTTTGAATCAAAGAAATATAACATACAACTTTGCAAACGGAGGCAAAGAAACCTAACGTAACCAGACTAAAGACGAATCGTTTACCACATAGCGATCGCGGTACAGTAGTCAAGGCGCTTGTTCGAATCCACGTCGTATTTTTTTTTTACTTTAGGATTTTTGATGGCGATTGATCGGCGATGACATACGTCTTATTATATTCAGATATTTGAATATTCGGATGGTTCAATACTTCAACTATCAAACCTTAGGAATAATAATAGTAATAATAGTTAACTACTAATATTGATTATTATCTCGTAGAAGATTAAAAGCTAGGAGATAATTATCGCTCAGGTCATACCATTACAAGCAGAAACATGACATATGTAAAGAATATTTCGCTTTTGTTTAATGTTGCCCACGAGAAGAGGAAGTTCTCATCTCGTTTCTGAAACAAACAAAATAACATGATAATTAATATTTTACATTCGAGACTGGTCAAGGCTAACTGAAATTAACGTCTCGCTTTGGAGATGAGAATCGAGACGAGACGGGAAGTATCGTAAACATTTCTCGTCTTGTCTAGATCCTGAAAATAGAGTATATCCATTCTTTAAGTAACAATTGCTCTGTAGACTGAATCTTATAGGCTATTTTGTTACTTTGTATTTCAGAGCTGATTATTTAATGGTCTGTGTAGGTATTTTTGTAGCAAAGCTTTTATATTTACCTCTGCATATCCTAAAAATATTTTTATAATATGCCTTACTGTTGCGTGATATTCAGTTATTTTTATTACAGTTATTTTCCTTAAAACATACAGTAAAATACTTTCTACATGAAACTTTAGTGGAACGCTTAGCAGTAGCGGTTCGTAGTATGTAGAAGCAAAGTATCAAAGGTATGTAGATATGCGCAAGTGTTTCCCTCCCCCAGCTTTCTTGAGTTTTATCCAAAAAAGATTCAGGAAATATGAAGAGGAAAGATTTAAGCTATATTTGTATATAATTGATTAAAGTGTAATCTCTAATATTGATTTAATATATAACCTATTTTCTTTATTTGAAACAACAACTATCAATGTTTGTTCATAAGCTACTTATATTCCCAGGTAATAAACTTCTATACTCGTGTTATTGCACAAGAGATAAATCGAATATATAGTATGTGCTGTAAGCCATGAATGATGGCGTTAACCCCAAAAGAAGAAAAAAAGCATGGAAATTGCTTATATTCAAGCAAGCAGTTAAACAAAAAATATTTAATTAAATAAACTATGCATTACTTTAAAATAAAAAGTCTTTCTTCGTTCTTTTCGAGCTTCAAACTTTTCTATGACTTCATTGAAATCTCAAATGCTGCTCTCCAATTTTTTCTGAATAAAAAGCATCGCTACCGCAAATATTTTCCGCTTTATTCTCTTTAGGGTACAGAGACACGTCTCTCCTCCGACAAGCCTCATTTTGTTAGCATTTCTTTGTATGAATATAAGGTACAAAATGTCCATTTTCAGTAACCACGTATTTTTGTCTGCTGTTCTACTATAAAGAAGCATGAAATCTAAGATGTTTTACTTCGAAAATAATCATAAAAAATAGTTTAACATTCCAACAAATAAGGCTAAAGAAGACAGATGATTATTGAAAGTGAATGCTTTGAGATTATTTTTTTAAGCTTTTCGCCGAAAATCGAGCACGGGATCATGAAAGACACAGAGCTAGGAATTAGACCAGTGGTAGGACTTTTTCTCCTTCGAGACGTGATTTACTAAATATTAATACTTGGAATGATTTTTTAGTTTTCAATCGATGGGAATAAACCGTTAATTCAAAATCACTGAATTTGATGCTGACTCTTTTGGGAATGGTAGGTATATATCGCAAAGTAGAAAAAAAGAACGAACTGCGATTGCAAGGAGTAGATATTTCTGCTATTATCAAAGTACATTTGATTTGATTTGGTTTACTATTCATTCTGTACATCATATTACATGTGTGTTTGAATATTGTGTCTTCTTTATTTCAGTTCTTAACTGTAACGATGTTTTAAATTTGGAGAAATTTTGTGAAAACAAAATCAAGCAACCTCTTAAACACAAAAATAACATGTATACTTCTGTGCATAGTAAGATTATTATTCTTTCAGTGTCACAAATTATTTCCTATATTCTAAATTACTTGCGGCCCCTGGTTCGATCCCAGGTCGCGTCAAGTGGGCTTCGTGTTGGATGAACACTGTGTACGTGTGTTTCCTCCCACTTTCTTCATTCCAACATTTCATTCATTCTCATCATCTTCTTTAGCATATGGCCATAAAATTATTGATGAGAAATTAATTACAAATTACTTAACTGAGTATAGTGGGAAGAAATATCATAAATACAGTATTAAGTCCCGTTGACTACATTTATACTTCAGTTTTTCATTAGACATACTTCCTGGTGTTCCATGTTGGAATCTCTTGATTATATGGCTGGTAATATGACAATACCTCCCCCCAGGAAAAAGGAAAACATCTTGATTGAAAGAGAACCGATAGGGATAGTTCTTGAGGCAGTAAACATTCTTAAAAACTGCACCGATACGAGCACAAAATTGAAATACAGAATTATTTTATATCTTGATAATTCCTCTGTTTTAATCATAATGAATATTTAGAACCACAACCACCCAACTTTGGGAGGGCAAAACTCCCCCGATATTAAGAAAGAAAGAAACAATACTACCACAAGACGCGTATTTGTTCTTTGCGAGTTTGTTTTGTGAATAACTTCTTTCTTCCAAGCGTCTGTGTTATCCTATCAAATGAGTCAAGCGCTGCCAAGCGAAGAAATTCGTAACTATTACAGAAGCTGACGATACACCAGTTGCGAAACGAGCTACAACTGCAAACAGGCACCTCATGTTAAGAAACAGGCGCTCAACGTTACTGCTTCCATTGGCAACGCACGCTGCAACTGGAAATATAAATCTTTCTCTTTCTTTCAGTTTTTTGAATTCAAATTTTTTTAGAAATGCATCAATACTGTCTTGCGCTCAAGAGCAAACGTTTATTTTTTACTGATACACTACTTTAATACCTAAAAATATCTTTAGTATTAAAAAAAATATCCGGTTGCACAACCGTGCAACATATAGTACTAGCCGCCACTGAAGCTTAGTACAAAATTTGGGTAGTTTGCAGAGGTGTGTCTTGAAGATACGGAACACCTTCCCCGAAATCTTTACTTTTAAAAACGTTTTACCAAATTTTAGGGCGTTTAAAACTTTTAATACCATTATTATTATTATTATTATTATTATTATTATTATTATTATTATTATTATTATTACTGAATATTTGAGACCTCAATATTACGTGCTATTAAAATGACAATAAGCATACTGAAGTTAAGAAACTGAAAGGAAGTTTTTTTTGGACTTTCTATAAGGATGAATTACCTTATAAGAGATATTTTGACTTATAAGAGAGATATATGGAACCTGTTGGAAATGGCAAACGAAATTATTATTATTATTTCTAGTAAGAGTGAAAGAACTTAGAAACAATACCATAATGATACAATAACGTTTCAGACACATTTATGACTCATACTGTATGTATTGATGAGTTGTTTGCTAAACACGCAAAGTTTTCAGAGAGTACGAATCGAGATTGTACACTGTGACGTCATGTTGTCAGTATTTTCCTTGTGAAGGAAGTCGTTTCAACTCTAACTTGTAAGAACGAGAGAAATTGACTATTTTTCATGTTAATATACGTCAAAAATATCAACATTGTAAATTATATTTTTTTAAATTTCCTCACAGGGAATCGATCCGCGGACACCTAAGTTACGAAACGAATGCTCAAGCTACAACCCTAAGACTGCTGTGTTAGAAAAAGAAAAGAAACACTCGTCTATGTAGGAAATTGCACATGTTTAGGGTTCCAATATTTTATTAACTACGAAACCGTCATTTCGGTCATGATAAAATACTATAGTCCAGACAATTCTAATCTAAATTAGAAAAAACCTACAAACACGCAAGAACATGAAGGAGAAAGTGGTCTTAAGAGTAATTTGAATACTTAAACTGAAGACTCAGACCACTCTTTTTTCTGATTCACCTAAAGTATATCCGTAACTTACCTCTATTATATTCGGTTATTCTGGTTTTACAGTTATTTCTCGTATCTTTGAACGACAGGGACACGAACACAGATACATCTAGGACATCTAATATTTCAAAGGCTCTCCCGCCGGGAATCAAAACTGTGACCCCACCTACAAACTATCTGATGGGTAGGGTATCTGGTTCGTTCCCAAGATAAGTAAGCTTGAGACGGACAACAAGTTGCTCATAGGTTTTTTCGGACAATCCCACTTTCCCATTCTACCAATTCGTACACCATAATTCACTTGGTTTAATCAGTCTTGCTCATCGTAAGAAGCATAAACATGGGACATTAAACGTAAAGATTATATTTTCAAGATGTTAACACAAACCAATCCGAAACGAAAAACATTTGTATTTGCTATTGCTCATTGACGTGTTCTCACAAATATATATAGAACAAAAAACATGGGGAATCGTAATTTCATTCACAAGTGAAACAGCAGACTCATAATACCTTAACCTAAAACGAAACCATTACATATCGTTTGGAATTTTTCCAAAATATATACGGATATTCTCAAAAGAGGCAATATAGTGTCTGTTTTCAAACAAAAACTCAAACCAAATTTCGGTTTCTTTTCGGAAACAGCCGACACGTTCTGTTTCAAGCTTAAACCGAACCCAAACTAGTTACCCGAGTCGTGGATCAACGAAAACTTGACCCACGACCCAGCACCCACCGTGACCCACGACCGACTGTCCCACTACCCACCGTGACCCACGACCCACAACCTACCCTGAACTACTCTCATGCATGGCCCTCCATCCACCGTGACCCACTGTGACTCACCACCCACCACTCCGACTACTACCTACCATGAACCGCTGACCCACCAAAACACATTGTCATCAACTGTGACATTAGATCCGCGGCCTCTTCTCTAACGACTATAGAGTTTACACTTATAATAAAACCAGGTTGTGAAATTCTAACTAATTGGAGTTTGAATTTCTACGGTCAATCTCTCAGGCACCGCTCTGTTACAATAACGATGGATCTGACTTACGATATAAAATGGTAAAGTGTATGTCATGAGTAAAATTACGATGAATTTCAATTAAATTACCATGGTCTAATTATTTCCTTGTTGTATTTTTGATACTTTTCAGTGGAAAAACGGATGAAATTTTTAACGTCCAAAATCAAGGTAAGTAAGTTCGTCCCCAAAGCAAGTAAGCTTGAGATAGACAACATCGTGCTGGTAGTTTTTCTCGGGACACCCCTCTGAATGTGTCTGTAACGTTTCACATAGTTTTGGAGCTATGGGCCTTTTAAAGTTTGTTTTCTTGTTTTCGGCAGCCTATAACTCCAAAAGGAAGCATTTGTGCACCCAGGTTGGTCTATACTTTTTGTGTAATATTGGTGTCAGTAATCAGCCCTCAAACGTTGTCTTTGTGGTTTCGAAACGCCCGATATATATGTATGTATAGGGCGTTAATGAACTATATCGACAAATTGTAAAAGGTCATTCCTCACTTCAAGATAAGAGAAAAAGTTCATATGGACCTATCTGCGAAAAGTGCATAGTTTCAGAGCTAAGGCTGTTCAAAATCGCAAAAAAGCTAAATTTCAACAGGCCCTATTTCGAATTCCAGAAACTGTTGATGGTGGTCGTTATCAACGTAAAGCAAGTTACGCATCCACAATTCAAAAATGTATATTACATCAATTTTCAATGGGTGTGCAGAGTATTCCATGCAGGGTATATTTCTCAAATATCCTCTCAATAGAGTTTTCAGATATACCTTGATTTCAAGGAGGATTCAAAGAGAGAGAGGGTAAGCCTTAACAACAATCGACATCGAGTGCTTCGCAAAGAAGTCCGAAGTGTTAGGAACCTGCAGCTTCATGTTTTATGAGTTCGGAATAACGTGTGATGCGATGTAATTCGTCACGGTATTTTTCACGTTTTCTTCACTTATAAGCGTGAAAGAAAAAAATCGCGGCATTCTTTTTTCCGAGGACGAGAGACCGTGCTGTTGACGATTCTTAACACATTCGACTTAGCGCCAAAGGATTCCGTGTTACGGCTGCCAAGGCATATCGTTTGCCTACTTTGGACGAATCATAAAAACAGAGCATATCTCAAAATTGGTTGATGGCATATCTGGGAATTTCACCCTGTAGGAAATATTCATCATACCCTTGAACATTAATGAAATATGCATTTTAGGATTGTGTAGGTATGACTTCCTTTATGCTGATAACAATCGCCTCTCCACGATTTCTCGAATGCGAAATAGGGCCTCTTAAATTTTTTTTCACGATTTTGGACAGGCATAGCTCTGAAAATATGCACTTTTCCCAGATGTCCATAGGAACTTTTCTTCTTATTTTGATGTGAGGAGTCAGCTCTTATAGTTTGTTTTCTAGTTCATTATCATATATATAATATGGGTGGAAACAGAGGACTATAGGGGTTTTTATCTCCAAATTTGAACTGCATAATTGCAGTTGATTTCACGAGAGAATAACAACATCAACTACAATCTAGGTACTAGACGTTTTCTGCCATAGTTTGAGTTGGACAGTGGGTCAGTGGATCAAGTGATTTGAGTTTTTTGAGTGGGCCGTGGGTTAACACTATGTGACCCACTGCGAACCATCACCCAACGTATCCCACCTCGACCCACCACCAACCATGACCCACTGCGACCCAACACCCACCGTGACCCTCTGCATCACACCATCCACCATGATCTACTCTGACCCACCGACCAACTCTGCTCACTGGAATTGTAGACAGCATCTTCTGAACAGTATATTTTTCTTCACACTCGATGCTAGCCATAAAAACTAAAACACGTTTCTGATTGGTTGCAGTTTGCGATTGTCGAAACCATCTGGTGTATGTATTGTGTCTTGTAGTAGCAATAGAAGAAAATCGTCATTCTGTTGGAATTGAAGAAGAACATTGAAGAAACAGTCGAGGTTAAATTTATATCATGGAAGTCAAGGTGGAACAAAACGAGCCAAGCGGGGCTTCTAATCCATTCCTACTACTACTACTACTAGTACTATTGCTACTACCACTACCTATACAGTGGAATCGTATAGCAAAACTGCAAACGTAAGGTAAGTAAACCACTTTTATGAGTATTATTTTTTATGAAAATAAAAATTCCTTTGTCCGGGTTTGAACCCACACCAAAAGCAATTAAAATTACTAGCTCATGCGCTAGTACGCTCGCCCACGAAGACTACCAGTAACACTCATTTGATTTATGTTATATTCATGGTACGTGGCGAGAAACTGATAACTCCAACTAACCAGAACCACATATTTAGCTCCTATGAGTAGCGTCGAGCGTGATTTAAAATATGCTTCTGAACCCTGGTCAATTTGTCTACGTTTTAATTTCAAGGCATCCATTTTCAATTTTCATTTGTTTCTTTTTACTTACCTGAGATGAGTATCTCTAAGTGAAAAAATAAAAATTGAGGCATTTTTGGATATTGATATCTGTAATTGTAATAAGAGTAACAGGACTAATTCTACTACTTTGCTTTCGAAACACAGCCTGTAAGTTTTTAGAGGAGCTAACTACTGGCAAAATACATTTTTGAATCACTGTACTATTTAAATTATTGTATAAGAAATGAATGTAACTATGTGTGCCTAATCATCACGGCCAAATGGCAGTCATATAAAATAAAGTTTGGTATATAGTTAGGCTTTAATTAAAACTGGATGTTACCATATTACTTTCATTATAATAATTTCCTAAGAGATAATGGGGATACAAATTTTTGCAAAAAAAATGAGTACCTCACAAGCCGTTCAACTTACGGAGCTGAAATTAACTCTTTATTTATTGAAAATGTACAGAATTCTTCTAGCATTTTAAACTTCTCCTCTATAGAGAGGGGCGGCACTTTGTATATATGGGTGGGTTAGTATGTAAAAATAATCGGAAACGATCGATATTATTCGTAGTTAAGAAACAAACAATACAAGCTTCGTATCATATATCCATATATGCTTACCATGCGCTTTCTACTATAATAGATGCTGAAGCTTGTTTATTATATTGAGGGCTTACAGGGCAATAAACCCATGAAGTTGTGAGAAAAATAGACATAACATTCGTAATGTAAGCTTCTGTACGTTGGTCTACTTACCTTGATTTGGGACTAAAATTTTCATCCGTTTTTCCACTGAAAAGTATCGACAATTTAACAAGGAAATAATTAGACCATGGTAATTTAATTGAAATTCATCGAATTTTACCCATGACAAACACTTTACCATTTTATATCGTAAAGGTCAGATCCATCGTTATTGTAACAAAGCAATGCTTGAGCGATTGACCGTGGAAATTCAAACTCCGATTAGTTAGAAATTCACAACCTGGTTTTATTGTAAGTGTAAACTCTTATTCGGTAGAAAAGGAACCGTAGACCGTGTGTTAGAGTTGATGACGATGTGTTTTGGTGGGACAGTGGTTCATGGTGGGTGGTTGTTCATGGTGGGTCGTGAGTCAGAGTGGATCACGATGGATGCTGGCTCAGTGGTCGTAGGTCAAGTTTTCATTGACTCACGACTTGGTTAACTGGTTTGGGTTCGGTTTAAGCTTGAAAGAGAATGTGTCCTTCAGTGGCGTAGGGAAGGGGGAATCCAGAGGGGCCGCCCCCCAAAGAGGTCCGACAATGTAATGTGGTACTTTGACGTGTGTAATTTATTATATATTTAATGTTTATATATTTCTTTGTTTCTAATGTTTCTATATGTGCGTATAACAGCATTTGGGCCCCCAAACACACATCCTGGCTACGCTACTGTGTCCGTTTATTTCAGAAAACGAACAGTAATTTAATTATATTGTTTGAAAACATACACTATATTGCCACTTTTCAGAATATCGGTATATGTTTTGGAAAAGTTCCAAACGACATGTAATGGTTTCGTTTTAAGTTAAGGTATTGTGAGTCTGCTGTTTCACGTGTGAATGGAATTACGATTCCCCATGTTTTTTCTTTATATATTTTTTGTGAAAACACGTTAATGAGAGAAAGAAAATATAACTGTTTTTTGGTTCGGATTGGTTTGTGTTAACAGCTTGAAAATGTAATCTTTACGTTTAATATCCGACGATTATACCTGTTAGGTTCAGGAAGACTATGATTAAACCAATTGAATTATGATGTACGAATTGGTGGAATGAGAAAGTGGGAGTGTCCCGAGAAAACCCACGAGCACAATGTTGTCCGTCGCAAGCTTACTTATCTTGGGAACGAACCAGATACCCTACCCATCAGATAGTTTGTAGGTGGGGTCACAGTTTTGATTCCCGGCGAGAGAGCCTTTGAAATATTAGATGTCCTAGATGTATCTGTGTTCGTGTCCCTGTCATTCAAGGTTACTGGAAATAACTGTAAAACCAGAATAAACGAATATAATAGAGGTAAGTTACGGATATACTTTCGGTGAATCAGAAAAAAGAGTGGTCTGAGGCTCCAGGTTAATGATTCCAATTACTCTTAAGACCATTTTCTCCTTCATGTTCTTGCGTGTTTGTAGGTTTTTTCTAATTTAAATTTGAATTCTCTGGACTATAGTATTTTATCATGACCGAAATGAGTGTTTCGTAGTTAATAAAATATTGGAATCCTAAACGTGTGCAATTTCCTACATAGACGAGTGTTTCTTGACTCTTACTTAACACAACAGTCTTAGGGTAGTGGCCTGAATATTTGTTTCGTATCTTAAGTGTCCGCGGATCGATCCCCTGTGAGGAAATTTAAAACAATATAATTTACAATGTTGATATTTTTGGCGTATATTAACAGGAAAAATAGTCAATTTCTCTCGCTTTTATAAGTTAGAGTTGAAACGATTTCCTTCGCAGAGGAAATACTGACAACATGACGTCACAGTGTACAATCTCGATTCGTACTCTCTGAAAACTTTGCGTGTTTAGCAAACAACTCATCAATACATAAAGTATGAGTCATACATGTGTTTGAAACTTTATTGTATATTTGTGGTATTGTTTCTAAGTTCTTCCACCCTTACTAGAAATAATAATAATAATTTCGTTTGCCATTTCCAACACGTTCCGTGTATCTATTCAACTAAATTTTGTAAATAGGAAATATTATTTTTATATTTGTATGCATATTTTGTTAAAACATCAATATAACGCATAAATAATCCAAAGTCTTTTACGCAAAGAAAGGGCATTACTATGTATCGTGATGACAAATTCTACTTAGTTTGTGTTATGGCATCCGAAGATTCGATTGTCATATATTCCAGGAGCTGACACCTTTTCCCCTTCTTTTCCTTCCTTATAGAGAGTCCAAAAAATTTCTTTTCATTTTTGTTAACTTCAGTATGCTTATTTGCACTTTAATAGGACGTAATATTGAGGTCTCAAATATTCAGTAATAATAATAATAATAATAATAATAATAATAATAATAATAATAATTTAATAATATAGAAGATAAATTCCGTATGAGGACAGATTTTATTAAATTCGCCCCTAGCGCTAGGCAAAAGTTACAAAATTGTCGGTATTGGAGAAAAGTGTCAGGATCATAAAGACATACCCTCTGCATACGTCCCAACAACTTGTTAAATGTTAAATGGAATGTTTCCAGGCAAACTTCATGTAGAAAGTAGGGCTGCTGAACGCACAAGAACCCTAAGAAAATTTCCTTTTAAGTAATGGTTATGCATTCTAAGCTACAAAAGACGTCGATGATGAGAATGAGAGAAATTTTGGAATATCGAAAGTGGGAGGAAGCGGAATCCGGAGAAAACCTATACACACGTTGTTTGTCCAGCTCAATGCCTACTAGGCAGCAGCTGGGTGGAACAGGGTGAACCATTCAATTCAGAACATTTCAGTAATAATAATAATAACAATAATAATAATAATAATAATAATAATAATAATAATAATAATAATAATAATAATAATAATAATAATAATAATGGTATTAAAAGTTTTAAACTTGCTCTAAAATTTGGTAAAACTTTTTTAAAAGTAAAGATTTCGGGGAAGGTGTTCCGTACCTTCAAGGCACACCTCTGCAACTACCCAAATTTTATACTAAGCGTTCCACTAAAGTTTCATGTAGAAAGTATTTTACTGTATGTTTTAAGGAAAATAACTGTAATAAAAATAACTGAATATCACGCAACAGTAAGGCATATTATAAAAATATTTTTAGGATATGCAGAGGTAAATATAAAAGCTTTGCTACAAAAATACCTACACAGACCATTAAATAATCAGCTCTGAAATACAAAGTAACAAAATAGCCTATAAGATTCAGTCTACAGAGCAATTGTTACTTAAAGAATGGATATACTCTATTTTCAGGATCTAGACAAGACGAGAAATGTTTACGATACTTCCCGTCTCGTCTCGATTCTCATCTCCAAAGCGAGACGTTAATTTCAGTTAGCCTTGACCAGTCTCGAATGTAAAATATTAATTATCATGTTATTTTGTTTGTTTCAGAAACGAGATGAGAACTTCCTCTTCTCGTGGGCAACATTAAACAAAAGCGAAATATTCTTTACATATGTCATGTTTCTGCTTGTAATGGTATGACCTGAGCGATAATTATCTCCTAGCTTTTAATCTTCTACGAGATAATAATCAATATTAGTAGTTAACTATTATTACTATTATTATTCCTAAGGTTTGATAGTTGAAGTATTGAACCATCCGAATATTCAAATATCTGAATATAATAAGACGTATGTCATCGCCGATCAATCGCCATCAAAAATCCTAAAGTAAAAAAAATACGACGTGGATTCGAACAAGCGCCTTGACTACTGTACCGCGATCGCTATGTGGTAAACGATTCATCTTTAGTCTGGTTACGTTAGGTTTCTTTGCCTCCGTTTGCAAAGTTGTATGTTATATTTCTTCGATTCAAAACGTCTTTCGTATTTCTTTTATGATGATATAAGTGACAATCTTCGCCAAACTTTATATTAATAACTTCAGTTGTTCTTAAGCTTTTGATTCACAAATTTTGTTTTCTCTCCACTGAATCTACAGATATGACAGATTTAATTCTCATACTCTGCACTTGTTTCAAAGCAGTCGCTATTACCTGGTCAAAGATTTATGTCCGCCACGATACATATTAACCATGAGAAATTCATTTACCGGAAGCGGAACTTTCACTTTCCGGACTTCGGAAAATTATGGAAATCGGTTAAATTCCGGAATTCAGAAAAAATGCGGAACTCGGAAAGAATCCGGAATTCAGGAAAATCCAGGAATTCGGAATAATCCAGATTCTCTAATCAGAAATTTCTAAATTCCGGATTTCTTCCAATTCCGCATATTTTTCCAAAATCGGATTTTTGTTTTAGTTTCAGTTTCGGGAGTCCGGAAAGTAAAAATTCCGGATTTGGCCATCCCTAGTTTACACACAACTTCTCAGAACACTAAACTAATAGCTGTCTACAAACAAACATGTAATGCAAAACATTTTGTATCCTGCTATACGCAATGTATTCAAATCCAAGAGGAGTTTCAGTATCTAACCAGAAATTGCATGTATCTAGCTACTGGAAGCTGAGGTATGAAGAATTGTATTCTGTCTTATCTTTTAGTGAATATAAAACCCTGCAAACCACTGAATGTCTAAACGGCTTTCGTTAAATCCAAGTTGTTGTACTTACACTTACATCCATTTGTGTCCATATGATCGGGTTAGTAAAGCTTTGTATATGATAGGGTTAATAAGTCTTTCTCTGCTCTGCCGTGAAATTGTGATACGATCTACTACAGGATACAGAACGAATTATCAATTTAACCAAAGTAGTTGTATTACTACACATCTGCTTCCTCCTCAGTAAACTCTGGTCGTTCTCGTTGACGCGACATATTTGCTTTCTATACCCCTTTCTTCGTTTACTGAACTAAACAGTAATTATTCTGAATTAGGTTACTGCGCATGCCCCGTAGATAAATATTTCTGATGCCAATAGTTTCCGTTTGGTCCAAGGAATGTTCTTTTCCTTATTCTCAGCTTGACCCTTCTATTACATTATATGAAGAGCATGTAGGTCTAAATACCTCATGTATTACATAGTATGTAGATTAAATTACTACATATAAGAACATTGACGACTTCTAGCAAAGAAGGAACACATGATCATAGTATACAACCCACGGAAGTGGTAGCTATTAATGCAGTGGTTGTAATCCCTAATGACACAGTGGGTTCGTGGACAAAGCACTGGCTTTTCGCGCCGTCCACCCGAGTTCGAATCTATCTTGGCTTGATTTTTTATCCGTTTGAGATAAGGTATTGTTTCTTTTCGCTAGAAGTAGTCACTCTTTTCGTATTTTTCGTCGTCATTCACAGTTATAGTAAGTGTGTATTCTTATTCTTTCCACGAATGATGGATCTTCTGTTTGGTTTCATGTCAAATATGCATACGTAATGAAAGGACGCTGTTGATAATAATAATAATAATAATAATAATAATAATATGAAATACTACTAGCTAACTCGTGCGTACATTTCGCACAATATAATTTTATATTATCATGTGGAAATAAGTATGGCTTCCTGGCGCCCCCTCATATTTTTTTCGATGCGCCTTATGGGTCCACGTTGTGCAACGTTGGTCCCATCCCAATATCACCTCTTGTTCTCTCGATATACGTTATCGACATTTTGCCTAAAGAGGGCTCTGTCGTGGCCCCATGACTCCCCACGACAATGCCTCTTTATTCTTTCTGCATTGAAATCGCATATTTTTCTGAGTACTATGAGTGCATACTGGCCAATGTTGCTCCCATCACTCTCCCATTTCCCGTTCTCTCGATATACATTGCTAATATTTTGTTTGTAAGGGAGATATGGCGTTTCATCATTACGTTCGATGAAGAATTGAGTAAGACATTGCGTTGCCACACACAACACCTTTTCGTTATATAATAATAATAATAATAATAATTATTATTATTATTATTATTATTATTATTATTATTATTATTATTATTATTATTATTATTATTTTATTTACCACTAATGTTGCCCACCACTATTTGCAATACAATGTGTTACTAAAATATAAATCAAATAACACTTCTCGCCATTCATGCTCCCGAACTCGAAATACATTATTTGCAGTTCCCTGTGTTAGGGGAAACCACATTTATTATATTATTCTATCAAATAAGACGTTTCACAAGTTACTTCATTTTCAATGTGTAACATCATATTAGCACTAACAATCGCCTTGTTCGAATAGGAAAATACCCCCTCCTGCAAAAGAAAAGCCTGACCGTAGCGAAGGGGCGTGAACCATCTTTAGGGAATTAATCGGGTTCAATATTTCAATAAAAGAGAATAAGTCCCTGCACACAAATCTTTCAGTAAAAGAGAAAAAGCCACTGAAACGTTGTGAATAACCATTTATGGGCGGAATTTGGTTCCCTTGGAACTTTTTAAGAGTTTGAAAATCCGCCATTTTGAACATTTTCCTCTGATTAACTGGCTAACGAACTCATTCAAGATATTTCAACAATTAATTCAACAATTTACATACTGGGGCAGACCCAGACGTAACACTACTAGCGTTCATCTTCAACATTATTATTTGGAGCGTGCAGCACATTTTCAAAGATATCAACTTGCTCCTGAATGCACTTTGCAGTGCACCTCAGGACACGCATTGTTGCCCGATGGATGTCTGTATAACCGCTACCAGGTTATAGAAGTATTTTTGTGGACGCTGTGTATATTTCGTAAAGACAGTGACTAGTGTTTCGGTTTATACTTTATTCTGCGACGCATATATTCTGTTCTTTCTTCGGTGGGAATTGCTTCTTTCCCACACAACTAGACAAAGAAGTATGTCATTGTTTTTTCATATATATATTTAAAACGTTGCTTTTGGTGAGAACATTTCAGCGAATGACTAATCTTTTCAGTGTTTCTCACTCACTTATTATATGCACAGTATATATTCTATAGTTATTGGGAACTGAATTAAGTGCTTTCTTTAATCGCTTGCAATAGATTAGAGCAGACTAGACCAGAACAGGTATTCAAGTGACCAGAGTGACGCCGGTCACGTTGCTTTGCAGTTTCTTATCTGTACTTTCTCACGCCCGAGTTATCGCCGTGTCTCGTGCATTGTGGGCAGTTGACTAAAATTAACACAAATTATTTTCCGTATTCTGCTTGCATGTGCACATAGGTGATTTAACTGAGTAGTTTTTGAAATGAACTGCCAACACTCTTCAGTTGATCATTGCAACCCGTACCTTGAGCTTTGGTGCTCAGGGAGTTGGACTCCGGTATTGTATGCAGCCACCACGCACGTTGCGTCGGAAATTAAGTCTGATTTTGTGTTAAGGGGCACAAGCTATTAGCCGGCGAAGAACGTTTTCTTACGGCTAGCCCCAACTAGTAAAGTCCAAGGTTCTTAAACCTAGTGCGCTAAAAAGTTATACACGTGCCCTCCAATATCAGCATTCTATTTTTTTAAATTTTCTGAAGACTCATCTTTACGCTTCAGGATTGTTTGGCGCAGCAATCGGATTTCTCGTGGGATTATCCAAGCAACTTTCCCCCCAGTGCTAATCCACCAAGTGCGTCAATGGTGTGAGAGAAGCATTTGCAGTGAAATCTGAATTATAATATTTTATATATATACATCCTAACGGCATTGTCAAGGCTCTATATTTGTATTTTACATTTAACGTTGCAACCGGGTGTCTCTGACTGCCGTATTCGGTAGCCCGATCATCACCCCTGTTCTTCGCGTGCAGAGTCATTCGAAGAACAGGAAACGTACTCTGTACACAAACAGTTTATGGTTGTGAATCGGAAAGCCTGGTACTTCTGCTTGTCAAGGTCAAAAAATGGGAGAAAAATGGATGTGTAGAATGTAAAGAGGGTGCAACAGTGATTGATACTTGTAAGAAACATATTCATTTGTAGTTCGTGCACATTCCGCCTGTAGCGCTACTGTGGACGTATATGGTAACTGTTGAACACTGCTCGTAGGTCTATTGGCGTATGTGACGATTGAAACTATGTTGTCAGCTCTGACTGCGACAAGGCACTGCTGTGCTGTTTTTGCTTTTCTTTTTTGTCCTTTGTCATTTGTGAGACGCTAAGCATGTTGTTTTTGCTTGTTGCACGCGCTGAACGAATTCCTGCGGAGCGAAGTATTTAAGAAGTTAACTACATATTCTTGTTTTGCGATAAAAATATGATAAGTACTTTGAATTATAATACGGTTTTAAATTGATTAACTGTTGAAAAAAATTCGAAAATAAAGCTGTACTTGTAAATGTATATTAGTCGAGGACGTAGCTACTGACAGTGCTGCAGGCACGTAGCCAGGATTTCGTGAAGGGGGGGTCCTTGGCATGAAATACTGTGGTCATCACAAAAGGGGCTCGATCCCTCTAAACTATTTTACTGGAACATCTATTGGTTCGTTTAGCCAAAATTTCGTAACGGGGGGGGGGGTGACATGAAATTCTGAAGGCCCAGTACCTCGATCAATCTAAACTATTTTACTACCAACATATATTGGTTAGTTAGGACAATAAAATGAGGATATGTTGGTAAGTATTTTAATAATAAACTAGGAAGAAATTTAGAGCAAAATAATAAAAGAAAAGTATTGAAAAAGATTTTGCAATATTTACGTTCTTCTCATGTTTATTCAAATATAACAATTTTCCTTTCGTTACGACCTCAATTATTATAAAAAGTGCATGCTGAATACTGTCTTGCAAACTATCTTCTAATATAAATAAAATAAAGAGTTTGTGTGTTTGTCTGTCTGTCTGTCTGTGTGCGGCCTGGGGACAAGACGAGTGGACCGAGAGTTACCAAATTTTGCTCAGGGGTACCTTGGCCAAGGCCCCAGATTAAGACGCAGCGACTTTTTCAAATTTCGAAGCAGTGGGGTCTCAGGGGTCTTTTACCGGAACCGGCTTGGGAACCAGCGGTTACCAAATTTTAGTCACGAATGCCTTGATCACGGCTCCAGACCAGAGTGAATTATTTTGTCGAAGTTCTAACCAGAAGGTTGTAATATGCCATTACAGTCTAATGATATTATGTTCTTAATAGGAGGGTGCCCGAAATTTTTTGCACCGACTGTACTTGATGTTTAACAAAAAAATTCTGGCTGTTCATATAATTCGTAATTTTGTTCGTTATTTTATTTCAAATTAACATCGGAAACTGTAAAAAATTCATTAGGAATTATAGTTTTGGGAATCAATACCTTTATTTATATTTTAAATTAGTTATAAGTCTTGTATATGGATGTGTAAATGGATTATTACAATTCTTACGGTGTCAGTGCTATCTGAAAACATAGGTCCACTATTGGACGGAACTTTCAGATTAAATAACAAATCTAAAATTCGACAGAATTTTCAGGACCACCCTTCACCTCTCTTTTAGATACCTAGGTCCTTCTAAAATCTAGTTTAATCCAGATTTTACCAAATTTTATTCGTTTCAAAGCCCCACCGCCAAAATGCTTAGTTTTGATTGGCTGATAAACCCACACTATGATATTAGGGCGCAATTATTCCATTCCTTGCAAGAATTTCACTGAAGACGCCGGACTAAGATCTTCCCAGGATATAAAAGGTAGAAATTAGCTGGAAAAGCTGCATTAACAAGGTAAATCTAGTTGATAATGGAATAGAGACCATCCAGGAAGCTAAGGAGCCATAAACTATTAAATTTTCCAGATCAAAACTGGACTAAAAAGGCTGAAATAGGAAGTGCAATATAGGGACGCCATGATTTCATCTACTGATCGCTATGGACAGGATTCAGAAGTAGTGTGATTTCCGTTTTCTTTTCCTAAAACCGGTTCTGAAGATTAGTGTTTCCCCTGATATTTTCACCTTCCAAATTTCATGCTAATTGAGGGTTACAAGACTTGTCCATTATAGATTTGTTTATGTAGGTAGCGAGTGATTTCTTTTTTTTAACATACATGGCGGCATTTAATTCTGTTGTAGTTAGTATAGTAATCACAATGCACGTGTAAATTTATAGTAAGGGCTCTTATCTGACTCCCAAATTGGGAGTACGGCTTCCAGCGGGATGAGTTGAACATGTAGTTTGTTCCGGGTTCCTGCCCCTTCAGGGCAGGGGTCCTATTGTTAGTCAACACTTTGATATGTCCCCTCGGGGCATTGATTAAACAATACGTAATTTCTTAACACAGAATGTGATTCAGTGAATACAGGGCCAGTTGGCCCAGTTCCTTTCTTTCCCTTTCCTTTCGTTACCTTGCATAGAGCCGATTTAAAATGGTAAAATCTGAATGTTGTCTGTGTATATTTATTAGTATAACATGTATTAATGATAGTGATGATTGGTGTGTATTGGCATGATGTGTCTTGTAGTTTAAGTAGTATGTGTATATTTGTAATGTAGTATCAGTGGTAGTGGTAGTTAAGTGATGAAAGAGTGTGTGAGATAATTAAATATGGACAGTGTAGTATTTACTATGCGATAAATTCTTTATTATTCCGTCATTAAGTGAACTCATACACAATATTTAATAGTGAACTTAATATAGTATAATAATTCCGTGTACAAGGTCACATTCAGTTGTTCAAGGGTTGATTATATCGTCGCTAGCCCTAGTGTCAAAAGTCAGTACTAACCGCCATTCTTCTGTCGAGGTGCTTAGTGATTTAGATTTCATGAAATTGACCTTTCTTTCCGAAATAAAACCTAGAAGGTATAATTCACAGCCCATATGAATGTACAGTTAGGTCAAGTGACCCAAAATTAATATATTCTGAAAATTTCAACATTCTGCCTAGTCTAGAAATCGAAATATTTAAATAAATAAACAATACGTAAATTTTTTAACAGAAGTCGGGCGATATGATGCTAGTTCTTCGCTTTGAAATTATATTAAATGTTCATTTCTTTCTTCGTGGCTGCAGAAGTTCATTGTTGCTGCAGAATTTTATAAACATTAAACATTATCGCAGATAATTCTATTCTCAGTGAATATACATAGGATTTTTTTTTCGTTCTTAATAAAGCTACCAGGTATTACATAGTATTGTGTGTGTGGTGAAGGAGTCTTGAGTTCGAGTGAGGTTGTCGTGCGGTGATCGGAATGGGAAATGTTTGCAGTGATTATAGATTTTAAAGTGTTATGATGAAATGTGTATATAGGCTGGGCGTAGATAGAGGAAACAGGGTGTTTGTAGAATATAGCGTCGTGGCAAATGAAAAGAATGATGATATGAATATGATATGAATATTAATGTGAATATGAATATAAAGTATATGAATATTGTAGTAAATGAATATAGAATATAGGACACCCATATAGTTAAATATATAGTAGCCCAGTGAATACTTCGCCGCGTGTTGATATATAGATATTGAATAGATACGTGTAGCTACAGACATCTCAGGTTCTGTCCCCTGCACCATAATATCACGCGGACCGGAAGGCAATATATAGTCGAACTATGGTAATACTTTGTAGTTTTATGTGTTATAATAATAATCAACCATAGTAATACCATCTGATAGAAGGGGTAGCATCATACAATCGCTGACTAGACATATTGAATAATAAATTGTGAAAAGACAGTAGTAGTTATACATCAGGGCTGTAGTGAATTATATTTTCTGGTCAGTTTTAAAATAGAATATCCTGCTCCGAGAGATTTTTTTTTCCTTCACGTTACCTACTCGGGCTAGCTTACAATCTTCATGGAGGCGACAGCTCTGGCAGGGTTACAGAATCAAAACAATTAATTATTGAAATTTATTATACCGTACCCGGGCATCGACCTCTCCCCCCTTGAATATTTTCGTTTTCTTGTCTTAGTTTCCAAACTAGATAGTGATGGAAATTAATCGATGCCACAGAATTTAGCGCATTCTGCGAAGGGGAGCTATCGGTGATGTTTTGGTAATTGAAATCACCGATCCAAAATTCAGTTTATTTAATTTTTTTTATTTTCGGCAAATCATTAGTTAGGGATATCTTAGCTAATACTTTTACTCTAGTTTCATTACTGTCCTAGAACCTTCTTAGTTCTTCTGAGGGGTCGTATATTTTTTTTCCTTACTTAGAGATTTCAAAATTGGGGACGCAGTTACCTGGTCCCTTCCCCCTCTCCTTTTATCCTGCTGGTCTGGGCCGGATACGGGGATCGGATTTCAATCTTACAAGCAAATTCTTGTGGGATTGGGATCTGATGGACACAGAACTTGCATCCTTGGCAGCAGAGACTCCCTCTTAGTTTACGTATTTAAGTAAACCACCCTCTTTCGGCATATGTGAATATTTTTGGCTATAAGTTGTTATATATTTAAATTCGATCACTCTTCTGTGTAGTGAGTAGTACTCTAATCTTTCTCCTTTCGTTGGCGCCGCTTTCTCTCTCTTGTCTCTTTCTTCCTTCTTACTTCGAGATTTTTTTTAATTTTCAACCTTCCCCCACCCCCCACCCCGATTTTGAACTTGTCGCTTACAATTTATTTAACGTACAACTCTGATCTGAAATTACCAGCTGAGATGTTGCAATACACAATTCATGGATAGAGTAGATAATGATTGGGTCCTCCATCACATTTTGACCTATCGCCGAAATGAACAAAGACTTCGTAGTTGACGACACTTCGATTACGTTCTTTCACCGTCGTCCCTCTTAAGTTTTTTTAATCCATTGGTCACTTTCCTTTCTGTTTTGGTTTTCGATTACTTTGTAGTTAATCTGGGCCCAGAAATTGTATTTTAGGTTATCTAGTTATATCTTTAGAAATGCTCTGTGTTACGTGCCTGCCTTCCAAAGTTTTTTTTTCCTTCATGATTTAAACACGAGTTGATTATATAAAAGTTAAAATTTATAGACGCGCGGTATCAGGTAAAAAATCGATTTTCTTTTTCATATGTAATGTCGGAAGTCATTTGTTTTCTTGGACAATGTTTGCAACCTTTTAAAAAATTATTGTTGGGGTGATTAATTTAAATGTGTGCGCATTTATAATAAATATATATATAGAGAGAAATGAATACGTCGAAATGTATATGTAAGTAGTATGTGAATATGATTTTAAAGTAAAAGTATGATATTAAATGTGTTATGAATATATGTAAGAGCGCTCGTGTCTGTCCCCCTAAACGTGTGTTGGTTGCTATAGTTTACCAGTAAGTTCTCCGACGAATGTAAGAATGTAGATTTTGTTAAGAATACCGCCGTGCACTTAAGTAATTTTCCTTTTCTTTTGAATAAATGTAAATGGTACCTTATGTAACTATGTAATGGCATTTATTGGAAAGTAACGGCAGGTCTAAACGTAACTCACATCATAACGCATATTATCCCTGAACTACCAACCTAAAACCATTGTGGAAAGTGCACCTTGAATCCTTCTCACCTTCATATGTATCCTGTGACTTGACCAGTTTTTTTTTATCCTCAATTTGAACCTTTATACTCCGTACACCTGCGGGAGATCGTTTTTAAAAAATCCGAATTATATACACATATATACGAAAGTGATCTTGAAGAAAGGTCTCATGACGTGTCCCTGTGTTAAATAAATAACTTAAAACTAAGCAAATAATAAGTTTGGAAATGGATCGTCTAAGAGGAGAAACATCCTCTAGTGAAAGTTATTTTCTCGAAATCCCTAGATGGGTAAAGCGTCGTAATGTGCGATTGCAGACATAAACTGTTACGAGTTACGAACCAAATATAGACGATAAATGGTTTTTGTAAACCGATAGTTAGATATATATATATATATAGATATATAAATGACCACAAACTAAGTCAAATGGAGCGAAATGTTTTGGACACTATGAGTAGTGCGTGATTTGTGAGTTGAACGCTCAAAATCATTAATATTTTATTACCCGATGTGAGGTAGAGACTCATATAAGTTCTGATACACCAAAAAGTTCTTTTTTTTTCTTTTCTTTCCTCTTTGTCAAATTTTTTTTCAAGTGAAACAAGTGTCTTTTTGCGTATGTCGCAAATCATAATTTGTTTTAGCATGCCTAAGATATGATACATGTAAATATTTTTTTTTCTCTTTCTATTTGTCAAGATGATTGGACATATAAAAAAATTACTAAAATATAACACTATGTACTCTATTAATATATAACCAAGAACTTGTGCTTTTAAGATTTTCGTTGTAATTATTTTTTTTTTCTTTTTTCCACTATGAATGTAATAAACTATTTGTATCTTTGTAGTTAGTTGGTTTCCTTTAAACATATATACACTGTCCTGAGTGAGTGAGCGTGTGAATGCATGATAGATTTAATTTAGGTAATTTTAGTGATATCCTTTGTCATATTAACATCTGTAATATATGTGACATGTTTTAATAGATGTGTTAAGGTAAATAACCTAGGTCATGAAGGACCGCTACTAATGGTTTAAATCGGCTCTAGGAGTGAAACAAAAATAGCAGGATGAGCCTAAATACGACATCTTTCTTCCAGGAAGTTGAAATTCTTATTGATACGATACATAAATTTATATTGAGTTTATAAGTCTGATTTTTTTTTCCTCTTGGCTAATTCATATGTGTGGTCGATCCTAGAGAACAGAGTTCAGATGCTGGATGGTTATCAATCACCAATTGGAATAACAGTACAAAGAATGATTTCATCTTTCTCGTTTCCAGGTCTAGGTCTGGGCAATCCCACGGTCGTGGTGCCTGGAGCTAGGTCTGGGTGGTATGAGGGAACATGTGTCTATTCCGAAGCATTCCAAAATTGATTAGTCGTTAATAACATTTAGAATGATTCATCTTTCAAGGACTTTCTCGATTTTTTTGACTATATTTCCGGAATTATCCAGTAATCTGTTTCTTATTAAAATACCCTATTTCTTTTCTTTCTTCTTTTCCTACCTCCTTCTTTTACCCTTCTACTTTCTTCTCTTTCTTTTCTATTTCTAAATGAAAGAAAACGAAGTCATGATTGAGAGTAGTCGCTATTGGCACGGTCAATAAGTTGTTTAGATGAGTTTTCTTCGGGAGTCCGATATGGAATAATCAACAATAACAAGAAAGTTTATTGGAATTTACTTTATTGGAAAATAATCCGGATTTGAATCAGTAGGTGATGTTTCGTAATCGTCCTCGTTAAAGAGAATTAATTTTAGCGACTTCTCTCCAGTACATTGCACGTTATTATTTTTTCTTCGTTTTTTTTCGTTTTCTTTCAATGTCTCAGCGGGGCATTTACCGGGACATGTAAAAGTAGTAGAAAATGACCAATATTTTACTATTTATTTATTTAAAAATCACCAGATACAGCTCACAGGCCATTTTGCATTGAATATCAAACAACATTAACAATGGAAAGGATTTGGGAAGGTATCGAACCGGGCCAGTTTAATAGGTGCTATCCCTGCATTTGCCTGGTAGGACTGAGGGAAACCCTGGAAAACTTCAGTCAGGATGGTAGGCAGCGGGATTCGAAGCCACGACCTTCCGAATACGAAGCCAACGCTCTACCACTTGAGCTATTAGTGTCGAATTAATATTTTCGCGGTCGCTGAAATCAATGGTGAAACTCCAGTCGCATTAACATCCAAATTCACGCTATTCGGCTCCGCGCCGCGATATAAAAGTAATCCAAAATGACCGATATTAGTGTCAAATTCATAGTTTTCGCGGTCGCTGAAATCAATGGTGACACTTTCATTAGCGATGACTTGCAAGTATGCGGGCTGGGAGTCAGCGGGTGTGCATGCCGAGGCATGTAAAAATATCAAAAAATGACCGATATTAGTATCAAATCCATAGTTTTCGCGGTCGCTGAGATCAATGTTGATACTCCCACAGGCGTTGACTTCCAAATACAGCCCCTGTGCGAAGCATATGTGTATTCAACTAGTTTTACAATATATGCGTTCCTTTCTCTCTTGAATGAAATGCTAACAGATCTTTCTTTCAACATATTTTTTTTATTATTCCGTCAACTACTGTCGGTTCCAAATGACAGGTTAAAGGAGCAACAGAAAATTGTCCTTGAAATGACATATTTCATACTGCAATGATGCGATGACGAAAAGTTATGATTAAAAATGTCCACGCTGTTACACAACGGCACTTACGTTTTCGAAAGCTTGAAATCTCCCTGACTAGTAGCAGGAATTCTGAGAATTCCATAACTTTTCTTGATTTTTCAAATTCTCTGACTCAAGCAGAATACCTCGCTTACCTCGCCACCATATTGCAAGTAACCCAAATCTCCTCATAAGAAAGAGTAAGCAAAAGCTTCCAGTAGTTTCCTTTTTATTTTTTAACGCTGATCCTTCTTTTTGTCATTTCATTTTGTTTTATTCCTCCTTATTTTTTTCATTTCTGGTCTCGAAGGGGGATCCGGATCCCCATACCCCCCCTTGGCTACGTGCCTGAGTGTTGATTACAGATTTTCTCGTAGAAGAATTTAATTACATTATAGCTGAAAAGCAGTACTGCAAAAATACATGTAATTCGTGTTGAGCACGATAGGAGACAATGTTCATTTCAGATTTTCCAGTGCGGGGGGATTGAATAAACGATGGGTGAATATAGTACCGTGAAAATTCTGGTAACTCAGATTGAGCATGCTCGGGAAATGCCCTAGAGGGAATTTCGAAGCTCTAGGCCCAAGAGCCACCTCTGTAATCATCACTGACTGCCATTTCAATAATGTGTTTTACGGTCTTATGTCCGTGTTCCCATCCTTTTCCTCCCCCTCCAACTGGATACTTGATATTTTTTCTATTCCAAAGTTTTGTGCTAGTTTTCTGCCGAAACTTTGAGTTTTGAACTCTCATCGGTTTCGAGTTAGTTAATTATTTAAGTTTAGAATTCCATTTCTACATTGAGATTATATGGGACGAAGACTCAAAGATTATGATGAAACTCAAACACAGTAATCGTCCAAATTTTGTAAGAGACTCCCACTGGGAATCGAAAGTGCAACTACGTGTACGAAAGGCGCGCGTGCTAGCTACTAGAACAATGGAAATGGCGTCACCATTTTTTTAGTCTCTTCTAAATTAAGTTGTATTGACATCTTACAAGTTGTATGTACTTGCAATATAAGAAACAAACTAATTAAAATTATAAGAAAATCTTAATAAAATCTTTATAAACGTTTAAGAATATTTTGAAAAGGCCAGAAATTTCTCACTCTCTTTCCCTCCCATGTCGTGGTGATATTTAAAAGTATATTTCAATAATAATAATAATAATAATAATAATAATAATAATAATAATAATAATAATAATAATAATAATAATAATAAACCCCAGTCGCACCTACAACATTGGATGGCAAATAGTCTAGTTTTTCTTAATGCATAAGTTTACATTAATTAAATTCAGAAGTTGCATTCTAACTTCTTTTTAAATTGTATCAAAAGTACCACTATTCGTCTTAGCACTAATGAGAACTATGGATTCGCCTTTAATATCCGTCATTTTTGATTACTTTTAAAACGTCACTCTTCCCGATTCTTCAAGGATGAACTTGAACGGCATGGAAACAGTCATTATCCATATCGGCGACTCACACGAAAACTATGGATTCAACACGGATATCGATCATTACAATTATTTTAAAATGTCAGCTCTCCCATCCACACTCCTTGGGATGGTAAGGGTTCATTACCCTCCCGCGTATTTCTTTCCAGATTGTAAGATATATATATCAAGTTTAGTTGGAATTAAACCAAGTGTTACATAATTATGTAGGAATAAATGTTTTAAAATTAATGGAAATGACTCTTGAACTGGAAGTAGCAGAAATCAACGACTTCCGGTTTAAGATTGATCATTGTAGAGCAAAAGACGTTAGTAGAAAGCTAGAAGCTGTTTCTGAAAATCGACTAAGCGTCCTAAGAATGCATATTATCTCTGTTCTTAACCTACAAGTAAAACAGGAAGTGGTAGCGATTAACTATTTCCTGTTTTTAACGTTGATTGCTATGGAAGAAAAACGGTAATAGATAACAAAACGCTGTTTTCCATAATCGATTAACCATCTGTTCTTATCTCCATCCTTAACCCTATACTAAAACCGGAGGTGGTAGACATCAACCCTTTCCGGTTTTAACGTTGATCACTGCAGAGCAGAAAGCGTAACCCGGTTTTCTACAATCGACTAAGAATACACTTCATCTTCATCCTTTACCCTCTACTAAAACTAGAACTGGTAGATATCAACCTCTATACGGAGGTAGGTAGCAAGACGCAGGTTTCTGCAATCAATTAAGCACCCCAAGAATATAATTGTGTCACCAATCCAATCCCTCTACTAACACCGGGAGCGGTATAAATCTACTATCACTTCCTATTTCATTATTAATTAAGAAAATATTGTGTGAGCCTCCTTAGTGTCTTCATCAGAGTTTGTTCAATACAAGCCTTCGTCTTGCTGAAGGCTTTGTCCTCAGACTCGCAAATTTGTTCGGTCTAACGCTTTGCATCTCAAACCTGCAATCATAAGTGTTTGCTAGGCATACGGCCTCGCACCTCACATACCTGCAAGTATACAGTATACTTTTCATTACCGTAGAGCAAAAGCTGTAATAAATAGCGAGAAGCTGTTTTCGACAATCGACGGAGCATCCCAAGAATACATTTTGTCTTTCCATAACACTCTAATAAAATCAGAAATGACAGTGTGTCTACTAAAATTCCAAAATGAAATTTCATGACCTTTTCTTTAACAAACCATTAAATTTAGTAACATTCTCAAAAGCGAATTTGAGTGCAACTTGGTCCAATTTTCACGCACGTGACAGAAGCGTGCTTTACTTCTGATTTCGTAGCGTCTAAAACCATATGTGTTGTTGGTTTTGAATTTTGACATTTTATAGAACAACATTTACAAGTATGTACTTATATTTGTACAGATAAAATGAATCGTGACCTAAAAGCAAAATTTCTTGACTTTCATGACCATTTTCTGATTTCGTGACTTTCTTTAATCCTTTTCGTGACCGATAGACACCCTGGTAGTCCAGTATGACTTCCAGGTTTAATGTAATATACATAGAACATGACCTATAAGAGACAGCGAGAAGAGTTTTCTTTTAAAAAAAGGAGTTAGCGTTCTTAAAATAGGTACCATCTCTTCTTTTACCCTGTAATCAAACGCAATTATTAGAAATCAACCACTTCCGGTTTTAACGTTCATCGTTGTACAGTCTTGTTCAAGAAATCTTGACCACTCACCCTGCTAAGAAAGATGATATTCTTGCAACCGCAAAAGGAAATTATAATGCTGTGGCTTTAAAAAACTTCTTAATCGACCAAACAAAATTCACATTTATTTGATTTAATTCTAACTATAGGTAAGACCACATTCCTTTTCAAAGAGTGGTGAGTGGCAAAGTTTTCTTGAACAAGACTGTATATGACAAACGGCAATAGATAGGCACGGTTTTTGTATTCGATTAAGCGTCCCTAGAATATATTCCATCTCCACTCTAATCACTAGTAAATAACACTAAGTGGTAGATATCTACTACAACTTCTGCTTTCAATTTTAATTGAAAAATATTGGCTGGTCCTGTTTACTGTCTTTAAGTGATTTTGTTTTAAATGATAAGTCCTAAAGCCAAATTTTATGTTTGTAACTTTCAGAGATTCTGAGATACCGATATGCTATTATATGAGTAATAATTCCTATTCTCACCTTTTCCTTCTCCTTTATTACTAAGATATAAAAGAAATGGTGAAACATGTGTTAAATTATTCTAAATTGGAAATCCAAATACCAAATTTTAAGTTCCGAGTCCTATACGTTTCGGAGGTAAGGGTATCTTATTAAATTAACTCTCACCCCAATTCCTCCTCTTTTCGTGAATTTTCAAAAATTTTTCTTAGTGGTATCCCACGTCACAAATCCTATGTAGGTGTAAATTCAAAGTTTCTAGGTAGTCTCTAGAGCAGTGGCTTCTAATCTCTGGGTGCGAGTCTCTGACAGAACTAAATTTAAAATTACAAATATTACGAATGTTGTAACAAACATTAAATTAAATATTTAAACACGAAATAACTATTCTGTAAGAACTGTGGTTTCATTGACAAAACTGGCAAAATATAATATTCCACTGCATTACAATGCTATGCAGGAATCTTGCTGGAACTAAATATAAATTTCTGAGAATATGGCTATTATTATTTACTATTATTATATGCAAGCCCATTCTTCGTACGGGTAGAATAGGTTTATGGGAAATATTTGAACGTTATATTTGATCACTCTTTTCGCATTACGTAACTTATTTGAACAAAAGTGAAATAAAACCCCTAGCTCGACCATGTTCAAAAATGTGTTTTATACGATGCAGTATTTATTGTTTGCAAAAAATCTAAATTCTCTTCTGCTTTTACGATTCTTTTATTTCGAAGTGAGTTGATAAAATAGAAATGCCCCACATGCTAAATATGTTTAAAAATTCATTTCAGACGTTTCAAACACTTTGCCACCCTGTAACCTCTTTTGGAAGCAGAATTTTCGAAAACGCTGTGGCATATCAACATGGTGACCTCGTTAAGTAAAAAGTTTATATACCTAGTTTCATCTCCTTGACTTGGAATATATTTAATTTCCGCCGTATATATTAAATCCTCCACCCTCTTAGGATACGAATTTTAATGAAACTGACATGGTTAAGAAATGGTTTCAGCCAAGTGCTAACTATGTTCTAAAATTCTCAATCATTTTTCATGAGATGAGACGGAAGTGGAATTTCCTAGAACGCTGGGTTGCGTGTCTACGTGGTTTTTATATTAAATTTCATCTTCATACATGAGAGATTTGTAAGATACTGTACATTAGGAATTGGATAAAAATATGCTTGCGAGAAAACTGGACTGTGTACGTTTTGGAAATTTGACCTTAGCGATGTTTAAGATTCTTAAATATCACCAAAAAAAATGATGAATGCAAAATTAAATATTTCCTTTTTGAACTGTATAAAAGTAAAAATTAAGAAAATTGGTAAATTGTTAGATCCTTTAACTGGTAAATCAATTGGCGCACATTCTGTGAATAGACTTAAGGTGTGGAAACCTACGAAAGAAACTCGTAAAATTTGGTTAGATTTAGCTGTAAAACATATTTCTGAGAAATACCATGACATAATTTCAAACGAATTTAAAAATTCAGATTTAGAAAGTAATGTTGAAACTGTTCTTTGTAATGCTTTAACTACGATACCAGTATGTTTGTCTCAAAGTGTTCAATCAAGAAGTAATAATCAACGAATACATAAAATTTTAGAGAAATTGCTAGATATTGATAAATATTTGAATTTTCTATATTGTAAAAATCTATGCTCATCTGATGTGTTGGAACTTGCGTTGGTAAATCTACAAAATCCTTATGTGTCATTGAATGAGAGAGTACAAGGAATGTAAGAAAAAAAAAGTTGTTTCATATGATATATGCAGGCATCTGTGATTAGCTATGCGATTTCCAGATGGCCGTTGACGTTTTCTTTTCCAAAGTAATGGGAAAAACCAGCAAAGATATACACCAAGTTATGGAAATGAGGTTCCCCCCCTATATATTTTGAGTAATGTGATATTTTTCTTTAACGCTCGAAGTAAGCAATTTTGGTAAATCCCATTCTTTATTATTTTGAATTTTTAACCTTGTGTTCTATAATTCGGCCTCATCTCGGGGTGGTAAAACAAATAATTCATTGTGGGTAGGTTCCTTCGAAATATAGCCAGACAGACCTTGTCGAGTGGTCAGAGAGAATTATAACTGAATTATTACATCGTAAAATTTTAGCTGTGGATCTCAAAGGCGCCGATAAATTTTATTAAATCTCGACAAAAACATATATTATTCAATACTGTGTGAAATAAAATTTTTAATATGCAACATGTTTAGAAAAATTAGTTACTAACGAAAGAATTCATTTCGTATGTTCATGTCACTGTATTATTTCTTTATATTTGAAAATTAACTCGTAAGTTGATATAGTATTGTTTAAACGTTGTATTTTAAATGTCTGAATAATGAAAGTATTGCATTATTAAAAGTTGCTTTGAAAATTAGCCATAAGTAAGTACGTATACGTATAAAAATAGTTATTTTTGCATTTCATTCCGATTGAAATATTGAAAATTTTATATGTTTAGTACAATAAGGATATTTAGTGTAAGATGTAATAACACGAGTTAGATACTTACAAAAAAAAAAGAGAGAGAAAGGTTGAAATTTTATGATTTATGTAATGGTGTAAGAAATATGTTGGTTATATGATGTGAATAAACAGAAAATGAAAATATAATAAATAATCAAAATGTTATTCTATTTGCATTAAAATATTGTGTTATGAGCAAATATATATAATCTTATACAAAAAAGCCCATTTAAAGTAAATAGCCCATAAAATAGAAAGCCCATCTACGTTTGTGTAAAATGTTAGTGAACCATCGTGAATCAAATATTAATAGTGCAAGAATGAAGAGGAGTAATAGCCGGAAAAATAAATTTAAGAAGAGGAAAATTGCAAGATTCCAGGATTCTGATAATCTTCAAAGAAGATCATCGTCCCTGTCGCACGTCATTTGTGAGCGTGTGGCCCCCCTCACTCCCATTCCATTTTAACTTTCCAGTTACTTTTGGCTGAATTGGAATAAGGCTCCATGCACTGTACGTTAACGCAAACTGTGTTATGGTTTTATCTTTTTCTATGAGTTGGCAATCCTGTGAGTGGTGACTTGTACTTCCTGTTCACCAAACAAAAGGGATGTGATGTGGTCGTAATATTATACAATATAGTACCATCGACTCTGTCATCGTGAAATATTTTTACTGTTTTTAATATTTTAATTATTTCTTCTTAATGGTAAATTTATTTAACGCCTTTCAATATGTATATTTCTCATAAAGAACATTTATTATAGATATTTAAAAAAAAATATTTCTCTGTCATGACTAGCGCAAACTTGCTGACGCTTAGTGGAAAACGCGCAAAGGTGTGCTTGGTGATGGTGGCTAAGTGAACTGTCCTACATACGTTGCGCCCATCAAAAAATCTAAGATTTCCTCAACCATCTTCGAAAGTATTGTGAATTTAGTCATGTGAAATCAAAGTAATATCAAAGTAAGTATTTAAACGTAAAATTCGCACAAAACCAATGAACGTATGCCAAAATACCACCTGATATCCAAAACGACGGAAACCGATGATTTGTGAGCAAGGAATCCATGCAGGTAAATGGTTGAATATGTTGATAGTTGAGAAGGAAGAACCAGAACGGAGCCTAAATCATGACCATTGGTCGGACAACAAGCATCTATGAGAAATTTTATTGCTGGGAATGACTACGTGACCCCCCCCCCCCCAAATCCATCAATTTACAGTGCAGTAAAGTGTGATGCTAATAAATAGCGTGTGCTGAATGTTAGTGCATCGTGTAATATAAATTCTAGCCGGCATCTACAGTGCGTTATTTTCTTCTAAGAAAGAAAGAAATTAATTATTCATGATTACTTCTTCGTAAAAATTCTAAATGAGCATAAATATGGGCGTATAATGTGTTAGTATATGATGAGTAAATTTCTCAATAAAATGTTATGTTGTATACGTAAATATCATACATATCCTGTGTTAATTAAATAAAAGTTACATATTGTATATGTTTGGTTTGCAATTACCTTTACTGTGTGCTCTACGCAAATCACTACTAAAATGGTGGATATTATATCTGACTACTTGTGGTTGTTCTGTTGATGTCAGCAGGCGTGGTGAGGACGGTGGGCACCCGCAGTCGCAACCTCAATTGTAAGTTACATTGGTTCGAGGTTTGTGCATACTTCATTCTAGTATTGTCAGCTGTGCGGCGAATGTCCTCTTCCCACCAACTACGAGAATTCACCATAGGTAAGGCGTACCGAACAAGATTCGAACTCAGAGGGGTTATGAGAATTGGTTATCCCGAATGGGAACAGGTAAGGATCAAACCCTTCCGGTCATAAAAATGTCTTCCCGAACAGGGACAAACGAGAATCGAACCCTGCAGGTCATAAATAATAATAATAATAATGCAACAGTTCTGTATTTCTTTTAAACATTTCTTATTTTCATTTATGAACCGGTCAAACTGCATTCTAACACAAACGAAATCAAAAAAATATTTTCTAGAGACATGTAACTAAAACTGTCTGCTACGTATATCACATAACAAAAATAGCAAATGGCAATGAGTGTATCGTTCTAATACAGTAATGTTATAAACAGAACGGAAACGAAATTGTAATCCCATTTAAAAGTGTTCTTTAATTCCACCTGGTATCAATGGCATTACGGTATATTCTTACAAGTAACACTTCTCAAGTGTGACACTCCGAATTTGATAAAATTTGACAGGCAGATACTACACATAAAATAAACGAATACATGTTTTTTTTTATTTTCTGCGGAAAAACGGTTTTAGGGGGCAAAAGCCCTCGCCCAAAATTTTGAAAGTTAACGCCCGAAAGACAAAAAGTGGACCAAAGTGAATGAAATTGTGCAAAGATATTGCAGACGAAAAATGAGGGAATACGGGTTCCGTATTTTCCTGAAAAAAAAAGAAAAACGTTTGGGTGGGACACAGACCCCTCCAAAACTTTTTTCGTGAAATATCAAAAGTGCTAATAATATTATGTCAGAAGTGCTTAAAGGACATGAAGAATTTGAACGACATATTGTGTAGGGACAATACGCAAAAAACAAACGAATATGGGTTTATTTTCTGCGAAAAAATGGTTTTAGGGGGCAGAATTCCCCACCCAAAATTTTGAAATCGTGCATAGATATTCTAGGCGTAAATTGAGGTAATTGTGTTTGGTATTTTCCTGGAAAAAAAGCGGTTGAGTGGGGAACGGACCTTCTAAGCTGTTGATTACGAAATATTAAAAGTGCAAATAAGTATACGTCAGAAGTTCCTAAAGAGTATGGAGAATTGCAACGAAACTTCGTATAGGGACAATTTGCAAAACAATAAATGAAATGCGTTTTAATTTGTACGACAAAACAGTGTTGGGGCCTAGAGCCCCTCCAAAAAAAAAAGTAAATATTACCGTAAAAGTGCAGGAAGGAATGGACCGAAGCAAATGAAATTGTGTGTAGATATTGTATAGACTGTATGTAAAATAAGGACTTTCGTGTTTTTAAGATGTCCCTATCAATTTTGGCACATCAACAACAAACAGGAAATTAATTGGCACGTGTTTTTGTTTATGCGGAAAAACATTATAAGGGTTAAAGTTGCCTCGTGATATACTACAAAATACGCTAACTGTTTGTGCTTGTTGTTGATCTGCCAAATTTGAAGAAATCTGATGGAGACGCTTGTAAAACACGAGAGGCTTTATTTTTCATATCCAATATCTACAGACAATTTCATTCGCTTCGGTCCTATCCTTCCGACACTCAACGCCTCGGTCCACTCAACAGTTTTTTTTTTCTTTTCAGGAAAATACGAAGCACGTATTCCCTCATCTTACCTCTACAACATTTGTGAACAATTTCATTCAGTTCGGTCCATTTCTTCTTGCCTTTCTTGCGTCCAATTTCAAAATTCTGGATGGGATCTTTTGCCCCCTAAAACCGTTTTTTCGCAGGAAATAAAAAAGCCGTATTTGTTTATTTTTTGCTTATTGTACTAACACAAAGTTTTGTTCCAATTCTTCGTGTAAATTTAGGCACTTCTGGCATACTGTTTTTAGCACTTTTGATATTTCATGATCAAAGGTTTGGAGGGGTCTGTGCCCCACCTAACCGTTTTTTCCAGGAAAATACAAAACACGTATTTCCTAATTTTATGTCCGCAATATCTGTTCACAATTTCGTTCACTTTGGTCCACTTGTTTTTGCCTTTCGGGCGTCAACTTTCAAAATTTTGGGTGAGGGCTTTTGCCCCCTAAAACCGTTTTTCAGCAAAAAATAAAGAAGCACTTATTTGTTTATTTTATGTGTAGTATCTACCTGCCAAATTTTATCAAAATCGGAGTGTTACACTTGGGAAGCGTTACTTGTTAGAATTATAACAACAACGCATTGTCCACAGTTTGGACACTGACTCAAAGTAATCTGACATAAAAGAACCTCAAAAAGGAAAAAGTAGGTTTATTAAAAAGTGCTTGAGGTTTGGTAAGGGACAGCTTCCAGGACCTCACGCTGGATACGTCACTGAGTCAATGCATTGTATTTGTTTTTTGTAAAACATGATAATTAGATGCGTAATATGTAAAATTGTATCATAGTTTGATTTTTAATAAGTCTTTTCTTAATACATCCATATTATCCGGCGTTCTGCCTGCCTGTTTCATGTAGGATAAGCGAAACTACTGTATTTTCAAAGATAGCATATACACAGGGGCTAGAGGTCTGCACGGGCAGGAATTTTTAGAACGGACCCGGCCTGTCCCCTTTAATTTATAATCTATAGGCATTAGCGGATTAAGGGCGGAGCCAATGGAGCCCAGGCTTCGGGGCCCCAAGCTCAGGGGGCCCTTTAAAATCCCTCTGTTTAATACTAAAATATAGTAATCAACTTATTATATTATAGGCTTTAGACCGATGCTATTTTTTTCCCGCTCGTTACGCTCGCGGTTTCGCTAGATTTAAGTCTTTCTATCAGCAGCATTCACCTGTTAATAATGAATGCAATTATTTAATTGTTAATAATGAATTTAACTAAACTAATTATTCTAAACTTGGAGCACATTCAAATCTTACAGCATAGTTCTCGGTAGTTCCATATGCCTATGAGGCTGTGGAAGGCAGAAAAGAAAATTTATGCACTGGAACTATTGTTAACATAGGGCCCCCTTAAAACAGTCGGTCCTAGGTCCCCAAAAGCCTTAATCCGCCCCTGTCTATAAGCAATATTTCACGAAAAGCTGGTATTTTTTAACAAATGTGTTCGTCATCAAGTTTTCATAAAGTAGTCCCTTTCTCCTTTAAGTAATTTCAGAGCCCACGGTGTTTCAGTGGTAGAGCGTTCACCTCTGGTGCATGGAGTCCTTGGTTCGATCTATGCTCGCGCCAAGTGAACCTTGTGCTGGACAAACACTGTGCGTGCGTTTTCTCGAGGTTCTCCCGTTTTATCCCACTTTCTTCACTCGATCATTTCATTCATTTCTTATCATCACTGTCTCCTTTAGCCTATCCGGCATAATCATGGGACGTAAAGATTTCATTTCAATCAAAAAACAGTTGCAGGAAGTATGTAATTTCGAATAAAACAAACTACTATATACAATTCTGAGTATATTATTCTTTTATGAAATTCTCGCGAACCTTATTTCTAAATCGAAGGGTAAGAAGAGAGATGAGTGAAATGGTGGAATGAAGAAAGTGGGAGGAAACGGGAAAACCCCGAGAAAACCCACGAGCGCGGTGTTTGTCCACCACAAAGTTCACTTGGCTGGAGCTGGGATTGAACCCGGGACCCCAAGCACCAGAGGTGAACGCTCTACCAATGAGCCACCGCGCCCCCCACCCTATATTCCAGTGTGCCACAATCGGTATAACGCGGCACACTGGTGTGTCCAGCAAAGTGAACTGTGTGACGAAAACTTTTTCCTATTATTTGCAAGAATATTTGTCGAGCTTCTGTTATTATTATTATTATTATTATTATTATTATTATTATTATTATTATTATTATTATTATTATTATTATTATTATTATTATTATCAACGATTCTTCCATGGATCAGCTGTCTGTATACGGTTAAGCAACCACAAGTATCACATTGAGGGAATGAGTATAATTATTTACTTTAATAGTAATACAAAATCTAT
Organism: Thermobia domestica; assembly: GCF_964235325.1. Classification (NCBI taxonomy): domain Eukaryota; kingdom Metazoa; phylum Arthropoda; class Insecta; order Zygentoma; family Lepismatidae; genus Thermobia; species Thermobia domestica. Next base: position 297,469,442 of record NC_137461.1, on the reverse strand, counting down.
TTGCTTGTATATTCTACCGGGAATAACTGCATCCGTCTAGAAAGCTAGGACTAACAACAAAGGGATCCAAAGTTGTGACCACACACCGCCCCAAATCGTGAGTGCCACAAGTTCCCTTCTACGCCTTAGCACAATAAGGGCTGTTGCGTTAAGGGAGAGAGAGAAACAACTTAATTCCATTGCAGTTATATGCTTATTAAATGTTAACTTCTATTTATAAATTATGTGAGTGGTCGTATCGTTTTCTGTTTATTATTATTATTATTTTTATTAATTCTTATTATTATACATTTCTTATTACGTTGATTGCCATGTGTATGGAATTCCATACACACGGCTCTCCTGTGCAGTAGAGCGTGATTATTTTCCATACGCAAACAATGTAGATATTCCAAGTTTGTTGTGTTCGTTCTATAGCTGTGTATTAGGGTGTATCGAAAAAAAACTTTTTTTCGAAATCCGGTTACTGCTAGTGCGGATTTTTGGCCAAATGGCATCAATAAAACGTATAAAAAATCTCAACTCGATCAGACAACTCCTTCTGCTGCCGAGTAGAGCCTAAATATTAGAAAAATCAACAAAAGATTCACTTTTCAACTGATTTTCCAAAGAATATTTTTTAAATATTTCCTATATTTTTCGATCTTTTAAATTATTGAAATAGCATTGGAAAGGAGAAATAAATACAAAAAACAAATTTATTACGGTTATTTCTGTAGGTACACCACAAGCATAAAAACCTAGTAAATTATTTGTAAAAATGCACTGATTTTCTGGCGTATCGTACAATTAAATTTTAATATAAAATTATTGAAGTCTCTTGAATAACGGAGAAAAAACTTTAGTGCTAAATTCTAAGAGCAGTAATAGTATAAATAATTTGCTCCCAATGCCGTATGCATCTGCTTATCACACTAAATCACCTGCCGCCCACCTCTCCCCGAACGCCTCTTTTCTTGTACTTGCCCAGCTGAAAGGATCGGTCTTATCAGTGGCGAAGCAATTTTCAGTGTCAGAAGGATTGTTGCAATTATATTGAAGTACCATAATATTGTCCGTGACTTGCAAAACTCAGCAAAGTCCGGTTTCCAAACTTCTGTGAAACGAGTTGCTGATTTTCAATAGTCTGCCAAAAATATTTCATTTGATATAGCCTTTTGTAAGCATTCCGATCCTCTTGCCTGCAACTGCGAAAAAGGAAGAAAAGTGCCAGTGCTAGAGGCGCCTTTTCTTCTAGATCAAAGAACCACAAGATTGAGGCATAATCTCAATTTTCTACAATCTTCCTGGCAGTGATAGAAGATAAATCCTTTGTTGAAGGCTCTTTACGGGATCCCAAAATTCTCATTTTTTCTTCTCGCTCCCATAGGTATTATCTCAATACATTTCAACGGTTGGTAGCTGTGTTCTACCCAATTCCTTGGGTGTCCCAATAATGCTATTCCTAACGTCAGACCGTAACAAACTTATCGATGCCATAATGTCAGCGTATCTGTCACTCTCTTCGTATAAAAAAGTACTTAACACAACTGAAACACTGTTCTCACTTCTACATACTGCACTTCACACGAAAACAAATTATTTAGTTAAAATTTCCTACAGCACTAATAAATAACTCAAGCAGCGACAATCATGTTCGAAACAGCTGGTTGACTACTGGCGACTGATAAGACCGATCCTTTCAGCTGGGCAAGTACAAGAGAAGAGGCGTTCGGGGAGAGGTGGGCGGCAGGTGATCTAGTGTGATAAGCAGATGCATACGGCATTGGGAGCAAATTATTTATACTATTACTGCTCTTAGAATTTAGCACTAAAGTGTTTTCTCCGTTATTCAAGAGACTTTAATAATTTTATATTAAAATTTAATTGTACGATACGCCAGAAAATCAGTGCATTTTTACAAATAATTTACTAGGTTTTTATGCTTATGGTGTACAGAAATAACCGTAATAAATTTGTTTTATGTATTTAATTCTCCTTTCCAATGCTATTTCAATAATTTAAAAGATCGAAAAATATAGGAAATATTTAAAAAATATTTTTTGGAAAATCAGTTGAAAAGTAAATCTTTTGTTGATTTCTCTAATATTTGGGCTCTACTCGGCAGCAAAAGGAGTTATCTGATCGAGTTGAGATTTTTTATACGTTTTACTGATGCCATTTGGCCAAAAATCCACACTAGCCGTAACCGGATTTCGAAAAAAGTTTTTTCCGATGCACCCTACTGTGTATGTAATTAGATATATATGGCGTAGAAATCAAAATTTAATGTCCATGCCACGTATATGCAAAACCATACACAAAGACATTTATGAACAAAGACATTGAGTTTGAGTTTAACGTCTCGCTCAGCAACGAAGCTATATGAGACGTCGGCCTACTGATTAACGTGGACTCCAAAGCACGTGAGCTCTCGCCGGGTCTTCCGCGCCAAAGGCGCGTACGCTAACCGCTTAGCCACTAAGGAGCTCATGAACAGAGACATTTAAAACAAAGGCGAAAACAAAGATGTGTGATGTGATTTTGAGTTTAACGTCCCTTTCAGAAGCGAGGCTATATGAGACGTGGACCTACTGATTAACGTAGAATCCGAACCACATGAGCTCCCGCCGGACGAAAACAAAGGTCTTTGGAATTGACAATAATCGTTTGGACATTTCAGTCGCACCTACCTAATATTAACAACATTTCTACGATAATTTCGTAACATTGTATTATTTCTTTTGTTGATTAGCATGGTTAGGCTTATTTAAACACTTTTTTTCTTTGCACCGACGTGTCACATCTCTTGGATGAAAATACACTAGCTCTCACTGGAAATCAAATCCAGAACCAATGCACTTGAACCATTTGACCACAACAAGGCACATTTAAAAAGAAGTTTCGATTTTGTTCGGAAAATTGTGATTAGGTGTAACATTAAAAAATAATTTAAGAAAGGATACGGAGCAAACGCACTGTACTTTCTCGCTCGAATTTTTTACACTGACTTATGTTAAGCTGTAACTATTATTGAAACATTTATTTGGGAAATTGCGAATAAAATAATGTTTTGGAAAACTTTGCTAGAAGAAACTTCAGGCCCAAAAGTAAAGTACCCATTGGTCATATTTTCGTTAGAAATAACTTGATCCATATATTAGAATTATTAAGGATATAATTGTATGTGAACTATAAGCAAAAGCGTCTGAGTAATTTCTGAGAAAATCATAAAAAAGTCACCCCCAAGAATAAATTATCCCTTGTGGATGTTTTCAGGACAAACGAGCTATGCTATATTGTTAGTGTTTTCGTAAAACATTTATTTATGAAATACGAACACAATCGCCTGAGTCGTTCTTGAGAAAATCGCAGGGTAAAACTTACTGTCAAAAGTAATATACCATTTTTAGTTTTTCCGGATGAGGGAATTATACCATATAGCTAGGTTATTTCTGTCACATGTATTTATAAAATATGAACAACAAACATCTCCTGAGTGTTTTTTAGGAAGGTCATCGGGAAAGGCTTACCCCCAAAGGTAAACTCTTCTATCTGTAATTTTGACGGTATATCGAGTAATTTTTAAGCAAATCGTCGGGAAAAAATTTACTGTCAAAGTATCTCTTTTAGATTTTTCTTTTCGGAACAAGCGAGTTATACCATATTGTAAGATTATTACAGAAAATATTTTACTGAAATTAGAACAAATTTGTCTCAGTTATTACTGAGAAAATTGTCCAAAAAAATTCTACCCTTGAGAAAACCACTCCTTCTGTATGTTATCGGAGCTGTATGTTAGTTTATTAATGAAACATTTCTTTACGAAATATGAACAAAATTGCCTGAGGCGTTAATGGGAAAACTATCGGGGTAAAGCTCACCCTAAGATTAAGCTACCCCTTTGAACGAGTTGTTTGTTAGGTTATTAATGATACGTTTATTTATGAAATGTGGTTGAGAAAATTCTGCAAAAAGAACGCATACCATACAGTAAATTACACCATATATATTTTTTCAGAAAAATTATTCATATGCGGTGGAGGTTCGTTAATAAAATATATATTTATAAAAAGTAAATAAAATCGTCACAGCTTTTTTTACTTGAAAAAATTGAATTGTTTTAAATTTTAATCCTTCAGTAAATTACCCTTACTTTTAGATGTCGAAGGACATAAAATTCGAAAGATAGTATGTTATTAAAACGTTATGTCTAGAATTCGGTCCAGATACGTTGAACAGTATGGCCTCTATTTGAGTGCGTGTAAAAGCGTGACGAACCGAGAGACGAATAGATGGACAGACATCGAAAAATCATTTTTTTCGATATGTAGGAGCCATGTAACTTCAATTCATTGAAATCTGGTATTCGGTTTTTATAACTATAACCACACTTTCTTCTTTCGTCGCTCGAATGTGAAAACGAATAGGCCTACACCGACACGTAATGTGATAATTTGTAATCCCAAAAATTTAATTTGTTATGTTTAATGTGTTGTCACGCCAGAAAAATCAGCTTATGCATGTTAGATCATTTTATTATCAGTTTTTCACGCTACTGTATAATTCGTCGGAAGCATTCGTGTTATTCACAAAGAGAGCTGTAAAATTTAGTTTTGTTTAAAGAAAGCATTCTTGATTTTTTTTACACAGACTTGCATTTGTTGCACTTGTTGATATGAAACTAAAGGAGAGAGAGAGAGAGAGAGAGTCAATACTCTAAAAAGGAACACACACACACAGAAACACTAGAACAGACAACGAGCTATGGCTGTGATTGTGTTCGTCACGCAGTGTGTAAAGCTGCAGGTCGCGCTTGTTTTGTTTTTTACAGACACACTCGCAGTGAGTTGAAGTTTGAAGTTACTTCTGCTGTGTTTAAAAAAACGGAGAGGGAATGATTAAGCATACCATACCATAAACTAAAAACAATCGCTATTAGTAATAAATAGTAAGCTAATTCTGAAGAAATACATCATCAGAAAAACAAAAAGTTATTTCATTATTATATTGTTTCGGTTTTTATTAACATAAAAATTATACACTTTCTACAATGTTTTGTAAAAAAAATTGAACAGAATCGGATGAGATTCGATCTGGGGTCAAAACAGTATAAGAATTACTAATCCGTCACTCTACCCACTTGACCACACAGACTTTCTTTTGTTGCCTATCTTTTTCTTAAGAAATAAATGCTCATGGCTATAGAGCATGTCACTTCCAAACTTAAGACAACAGTTTTTCTCTTTGTTTATATATTTCCGTACAACATCTTGGTTACAGAGGCTAATTTATATTTGGCAGACAATTTACACACTAGATTTAAGCCAATAAATGCAATATTTAACTCCACTTTCCTGTTCCTTGATTCAACTGTCCCCCTGTTCTGTTACCAATTCTGTAATTCCCTCTACAATCGTGCTGTGCTACTCCAAAAATTCCCTCGAAAACATTATTGCCAGTATACACAAAACCGAACATAATTTTGTTTCTTGCTTATATTTTTATTATTTTATTATATTTTTGGAAATATCTCCTTAGATGGATTGCCTTCTATTATCTCCACATACTAATAACTGAATTTTATCCATAAACATAAGGAAAATGAAATAATTCAGAAAAACCGTGAGTTACAGTATACGCGCAATTTTTTTTGCGCATGGGAGTACATGAAAAGTCAGTGTTAGAGCTGACGGTGATGAACAGAAGAGGAAGAAAAGAACACATTTCTTTCAACTTGCCTAAGGGGTTTTAAAAGTGACATGCCAATTGTGCAGGAAGTTTTAAAACCCCTTAGGCAGGATCTTTCAAGTG